>NW_026645414.1:702821-747609 GCF_012489685.1 Lotus japonicus
TTGGGTTACCCTTTATACACAGTGCTTCTGATTTGTGTGAAATTGAGTCAGGGTCAGAGCCTGTAAATAGCACACTCAGAAAAACACGTTAGAGTACCACAATTGTTCATATCAAAAGGTTAACTTGTAATCATCAAAACATAGAGTTGTACTACTAGATCAAAACTTGATCTTACATCTGCTTCCTTGTCCTTGACAATAGCCATGAGTCCTTCAACAACTTCTCCATCAGAGTCAACATCCTCTGACTCTGATTCGTCAAAAGTCGCCATGGGACCTTTCTTAGCTTTGAAATGCTTCTTTGGCTTCTTGTCCTTTTTCAGCTTTGGAAAATCACTCTTGTAGTGCCCTGATTCTTTGCATTCAAAACATGTGACTTCCTTTGATGAAGACTTCTTCTGACCAGAGGAGGATTCATTCTTTCCTTTAGTCTTTCCAGAGCCTCTGTACTTGCTCTGCATGTGCTTCCAGATGCGGTTGAGCTTTCTGGAGATCAAGGATAGCTCATCTTCATCAGAATCTTCAGAGTTTTCTTCAGATTCTTCTGCTTCAGCTTGGAGAGCTTTAGCCTTTTCAGATTTGGATTTCAAGGCTATAGACTTCTTCTTCTGATCCTGATGTTCGGCACGCTTCAGTTCATGACACTTCACTATGCTTATGAGTTCATCCAAACTCATCTGCTCAACATCTCTTGTGATCAAAGGCATCCAGCTTTCAGGAAGACCTCTAAGAATCCTCATGACATGATCAGCAGTGGTGTAACTTTTGTTGAGGGGTCTTATTCTAGCAATGAGTAACTGAAATCTGGAAAACATATCCTCAATGGACTCACTGGATTCCATCTGGAAGGATTCATACTTTCTGATCAAGGCCAACGCCTTTGACTCCTTCTTGTAACATCCCGATCTGACGACTGGCCTCACGGTAACAACACGAGTCTTTTTAGTGCGCTTTGTCCTCACTCGCGCACTTCCCGGGAAAACTTCCCAGTAGGTCACCCATCACGATATTGCTCCAAGGTAAGCACACTTAACCATGGAGTTCTTATCAGTTGGGCTCTCTAAAAGAAGTTGCAACTTGTTGTCATGAGTAGTACCAATCAAATCTTTTATGCCCTCCTCAACTGTATAGTCCATCCCTACACAGTCTCGGAATACCTCTTGTTCGGGTGTGAGATCGAATCAATCCAGTGACCCTCCGCTTAGAAGCCTGCCAGTAGCCGCTCCTTGTCCGTGCCTCACTGCACCGGCGATCACTCCCCGCCCTCGTCAGCCCCGGGTGTCACAGGCCCACCAGCTTCCGCTTGGTTCGTCCTCGAACCACACCGTACTGGGAGAGGTTGGCTTTGATACCAATTGTAACATCCTGACTTGATGACTGGCCTCACGGTAACAACACGAGTCTTTTCAGTGCGCTTTGTCCTCACTCGCGCACTTCCTGGGAAAACTTCCCAGGAGGTCACCCATGACGATATTGCTCCAAGGCAAGCACACTTAACCATGGAGTTCTTATCAGTTGGGCTCCCGAAAAGAAGTTACAACTTGTTGTCATGAGTAGTACTAATCAAATCTTTTATGCCCTCCTCAACTGTATAGTCCATCCCTACAAAGTCTCGGAATACCTCTTGTTCGGGTGTGAGATCGGCTCATTCTTGTGACCCTCCACCTAGAAGCCTGCCAGGAGCCGCTCCTTGTCCGTGCCTCACTGCACCGGCGATCACTCCCCGCCCTCGTCAGCCCCGAGTGTCACACTTCACCTTCTTGTTTCCTTCATGGGTCATCTTCAATGAATCAAAGATACCCTTAGCATACTCACGATCTGTGATCTTTTGATATTCTTCATAAGAAATAGCACTTAGAAGAATAGTTCTGGCTTTATGATGCAGTGAGTAAAGCTTCTTCTGCTCTGCAGTCATCTCTGTTCTGGAGATCTTCTTGCCATCAACATCAACTGGACGCTCGTAGCCATCCACTATAATATCCCAGAGATCTGCATCAAAGCCCAGAAAAAAGCTTTCAATCCTGTCTTTCCAGTACTCAAATCTTTGCCCATCAAACATAGGAGGCTTTGCACTGTAGACATGTTTTGGCGCTTCAATAGTGGCAGCCATTTTAGTTTTTCACACCGGCCCGGATCACTGAACACTGTTAGGTGTGGTAATCAGAACTTGCGCTCTGATACCAATTGAAGGTATGAAAAACGATAGATAGGGGGTTTGAATAGCGTTTTAAAACTAAAAACACGACCCACTTGAGATTTAAATAAATCTCTTCAACTACCAAGGATAAAAGTGCTAAGGTAAGAGTTAAGGAAAGAACACAAATGATTTTATTCGGGTTCACTTGATAAATCCCTCAAGATAATCCAGTCCACCCGTTAAGGTGATTTCTTCCTTCTTAGAATGAAGGCAATCCACTAACAAGAGTTTGTTACAACTGCACTTGCTACCTGCACAGTGACTAACAATACACTAACTTAGCTATCACTAAGATTCACTATCTTAGTCTTCTCTAGGATCCGATCAACCTTGATCTCCTAAAGGAAAATCAAACAACTGTTTGAAGGTTTTTGGTTTACAAATAAATGCTTCTTAGAAAGCTAATAGTAAACACACTTACTTCTATTTGAAGAAAGATTGCTAAGAAAATATTTGAATATTGCTTGCGCGTGAACAAGTTTCTTAGACGGCATCTTTCAATCTTCAGCCTCTTTATATACTCCAAGGATTAGGGTATGAACATTGCATGGAGATGCTACCGTTGGAGGGCAGATTTGGTATTCTTCATAAGAAATAGCACTGAAAAGAATAGTTCTAGCTTTGTGATGCAGTGAGTAAAGCTTCTTCTGCTCTGCAGTCATCTTTATTCTGGAGATCTTCTTGCCATCACCATCAACTGGACGCTCGTAGCCATCCACTATAATATCCTAGAGATCTGCATCAAAGCCCAGAAAAAAACTTTCGATTCTGTCTTTCCAGTACTCAAACCTTTGACCATCAAACATAGGAGGCTTTGCACTGTAAACATCTTTTTGCGCTTCAATGGTGGTAGCCATCTCAGTTTTTCACACCGGCCCGGATCACTGAACACTGTTAGGTGTGGTAATCAGAACTTGCGCTCTGATACCAAATGAAGGTATGAAAAACGATAGAAAGGGGGGGGGGTTTAAATAGCGTTTTCAATCTAAAACTTTTCCCACTTGAGATTTTAACAAATCTCTTCAAACACCGAAGATAAAAGTTCTAAGATAAGAGTTGAGGAAAGCACACAATGATTTTATCCTGGTTCACTTGATAAATCCCTCAAGCTAATCCAGTCCACCCGTTAAGGTGATTTCTTCCTTCTTAGAATGAAGGCAATCCACTAATCAGAGTTTGTTACAACTGCACTTGAAACCTGCAAAGTGACTAACAATACAATTACTTAGCTATCACTAAGATTCACTCTCTTAGTCTTCTCAAGTATCTGACCAACCCTGGTCTCCTTAAGGAAAAACAAACAATTGTTTGAAAGTTTGGGTTTACAAATAATTGCTTCTCAGAAAGCTAAAGGAAACACAATAAGTACAGTTTGAAGAAAGATTGCTAAGAGAATATTTGAATATTGCGTGAGCTTGAACAAAGTTTCTTAGGCGGCATCTTTCATCTTCAGCCTCTTTATATACTCTAAGGATTATGGTTTGGACGTTTGCATGGAATGCTACCGTTGGAGGGCAAATCTGGGATTTCCAGGTTCTGCTGTGGCTGAATAAGTTAGGTAAGGTCGTCAGGAATGGTACAATTGCTTTTGTACTTGGATAGCGACTTGACCTATAACCTAGATGACTTCTGATCAGAGTAACGCTTCATGTTGGAACTTGTGAAGCTTGGTGATCAGAGTCAGAGGGAAGCTTGGATCCTCTAACCTTTGTAACTTCTACTTCTGGACTTAGAGAAGAAGTACTTGGTCTTCAGAGTCAGCTTACTCTTGGACATCAGAGTCTTCACTTCTCAGCTTCTGGACCTTCAGAGCCTCTGGACCTTCAGAGCTTCTGATCCTTCAGGGATTCTGGATCTTCAGTGCTTCTGGTCTTCAGAACTTCAATTGATCTGAATCCATATGAGAGGTTTAACTATCTTCAGATCTTCTGAAGCTTATTCTACTATTCAGATTGAACATAGTGAGTGCGAAAGCGTTGCGTAGGTTACTCTTAGAGCATAGTGCTTCTGATTTGTGTGTAATTAGATCAGAGTCAGAGCCTGTCATTAAAACACTCAGAAAACAACGTTAGAGTACCATAATTGTTCATACACAATAGTTAACATGTAATCATCAAAACATAAAGTTGTACTACTTGATCTTACAGTATGAACTCAACGTACTATGATCCACTTTCTTGTGATTTCTTCTTGGAATGGCTCTTCTCAGCATTTAACTTTGTAGACTTGGTGTAGTTCCAACTTCTCTTGATCTTCGTTGCATCTGACTTGCGTCTAATCCTTATAAGCTCGTGTACTTCTGAGCTTAGAATTATGAGCACTTTGTTATTGTAGAAAGGACAATATTATTTGGCAAACCTTATATAATCTTTGCATTCATCTTTGACTTTGAAGTTGTTCCATAACATGTCCTTTGTAGAATGTTCTCATAGCTTCAATAGGTTTCTTGTGATCTTTGTTCTTAGTACTTTCATTTCTTTTCTCAGTTCCTTCAAATTTATCATAAAGTTAAAGGAGCTGAATGAAAAAATGTATACATAATACATAGAACAAGTAATGTTTTTTTCCATTAGGTTTTGTCAATTCGGCTGCAAATGCTACTGTAGTTAATATTCTCACTCTTCTCATATTAAATCGTCAATATCACATATTTGTGTCAGAATGAGATTTACTTATTTTCCTATGTAACCAAAAAAGAATCAATTGAATTCCCTTAAGTAAAAAATATTTAAATACTTAAAAAAATTTGAGTAGTAATATTTTTGTTTTTGAGAATTTACTAAATAATCAATTTCTAAGAAAATTTATAAAAATTTGAATTAAAACTTAACAATATTTGTTTATATTATAAGTTTAATTATACTTAAGTGTCTACTATATAATTATATTTATATTAATTTTAAAATTTAAATTATATTCAAAATAATAATTTATTATTTTTGTGAATAAAATGATACTCTATTGTAAATTTAAATTTATAAAATACTAGTTAAATTTGAGCCCTTGATCTTGAATTTCATGAAGCTACATTTTCAAAAAAAGTTCTCATGAAGTCATGTGGGATGGACTCCTTATTAAATAAAATAAAAATAATATTGAATAATATTTTACATTAATATTCAATCAAACAATGTCATAAATTTTTTAAATTTTAAAGTTATAATTATCAACACTAATTACTTTCTCAAGTCCTTCAATACATATTTATTAAGAAAATAAGTACTACATTTATAAAGCAATTAATTATTATTAATTATTAAAATTAATTTCTATTTATTTTCTTAATTTATTATAGTAGTATTAAGTTACTTAATTTAGCAATAATTACTTATTAATTTCTTATATTAAGTTACTTTCTTTTTCTCAAAAATAAAAAGTTACTTTCTCGATTTCAAAAAAAAGGTTTTTTTGAATTTGATTTCCAAAAAAAAAGTTACTTTCTCATAAATTTAATCATTTAAATTATTAATACTAATAAATTTATTATATTAAGTTTATAAAGTAATTACATATTAGTTTTCCGTTGAAGCAAAAAAAAAAGTAATTACATATTAAGTATACTCAATTGAGGGTATCTACCCCTGTTGCCATCTCCAACAACACTGTCATTGTCACTGTGCTCCCGATGAACACCCCTCATTCAAATAAGTTGTCACACACGCATCTCCGCGATGATCTCACTGCGGAGGTCCTACATGGCTTCCGGGGAAATCCCTTATGTGACTCAGGTGCGTTTGCAAATCGTGGAACAAACTCATCATCTCCGATCACGCCTCACCAAATTGCACCTTCACAGATCGGCATTGCGCAACCCCCAACTCTTGTTACAGTGTGAAGACTCTAACTACCACCCCCACCACGGTTTCTGTATCACACACTTGTTTGGATCTGGTTTAGGTTTAGCTGATGATGACCTATGGATCTCACTTGCCCATAACCCTCGATACAGATTGAGGGAAATGGACAGGTACATCATCGTCGGTTCCTGCAATGGGTTGATGT
The DNA here is from genome assembly GCF_012489685.1 of Lotus japonicus. Taxonomy (NCBI): domain Eukaryota; kingdom Viridiplantae; phylum Streptophyta; class Magnoliopsida; order Fabales; family Fabaceae; genus Lotus; species Lotus japonicus. Next base: position 709,021 of record NW_026645414.1, read on the forward strand.
GCTTGAAAGTTTTTTCTTCGCACTCTACCATTCGACAGGGATGGCTATGTTTTTGGAACCCGGCCACAGGGTTAATGTCCGAAAAATTAGTGTCGTTTTTCTCAGCGAGAAACTATTCAAACTGCAATATTAGGCTTACTACCGATCTAGAACGAGCATGGTGGAAACTAGATCTCACGTCAATGCTTCTAATGGCCTGACTCCACAAGCGGAGGAGGCCATAGACGCATTGATGGTCCAGGTACATTAGTAGAGCCAGGCGATGCAAGCCTAGATCGTTGGGATGGGAGAGCTCCGCCAACAGAACCGGGCGTTGCAGGCGCAAGTTGCTGATCTCACAAGAGATCGAGGGCGACCAGTCTTTTAGGTCGTGCCAATCGTTGAGTTCTTGCCGTTTTCAGAGACTCTCGCGGTAGTGACGATACAAGACAACTTTAGGACTCTAGTCCTCGACTCTTATGACAGACCTACCGATCCACGCGATCATCTGTCCATTTTCAATATCAAAATGCTTATCAACGGCGCCACTGAGCCGCTAAAGTGTAAGGTGTTTCCAGAAACCCTAAAAAAGGCGGCGTTAACATGGTTTTCTAGCCTTTCGGCTCAATCGATCGTTACCTTCAACGACTTCTCACAGTACTTCTTATTTAAGTTCTCCGCACAGCAATCTATCCAAGTTACCTCCGCGAGTTTGTTCAACATCCGGCAGAAGGCGGGTGAGACATTGAAGGACTAGCTACCTATTTAGATTCACGAACGTCTTCATGCAGGCTAGAAACAAAGATCCGACAATCTGTGCCGAGACATTTGAAAATGGTCTATCCGTGGGTCCTTTCGAAGAGGACCTGTCCATCCATCACGTGCAGTCATTGGATGAAATTCGCAGACGAGAAGTATGTTCATCATACAAGGCGATTGTTATCGGCTACCACTAACTCTTATCATTCCACAAAGGATCCCTTGATGAAGTCCTCTATTTGGATGGAAACCAGGAAGACGACAATCATGCCACAACATTGAAGGCTTGGAAGATCAAACGCTACACATTGTAAGACAAAGATTTGGTTCTGTGTACATATCTAAGTTTTGATGATGGATAACTTTGGTACTCTAATGTTTGTCTTTCATGTTTCTAACAAACAAGTTCTGATTCTGATTGAAAGGCATTTTCATCAGAAGTCAAAGACCAAAGTGTTGACCACCAAACCGCTTCTGCACTCACTGCGTTCTGATGAACGGAAGTTCAATGCTTCAGATGCTCTGAAGATTAAAGCTCTGACGTGGGCTCTGATGAATCAAGTGCTCAAGACTCTAAAGACCAGAAGTTTTGAAGTGAATGGTCAAAGACTTTGAAGACTTGAAGATTCTGAAGACCTAAGAAAGCTGGCTCTTAAGACCAAGTGTTTCATTCTGAAGACCAGAGGTTCTGAAAGGAACCGGTCCAGAAACTGAAGACTTGAAGCTCTGAAGATCCAAGCATCCTCGTGACTCTGACTAGAAGCTTCACAAGTTCACATTTGAAGCGCGCCTTTGAAGATCAGAAGTCAACTGTAAAGGATAAAAGGTCACTATCAAATAGTACAATCGAGTGTACTACTCTTACCAGTCTACCTACAAGGATCAACCTTTGTACGTTCTAGAAATTCCATAAGTACCCTCCAACGGATAGAATCTCACAACGGAAAAATTTACTTTGTGCTTGGAGTATTTAAAGGTTGAAGAAAGGAAGAAAAAGCTAAGACGACAATCATGCCACAACATTGAAGGCTTCATTGCAAAACAACTCTCATTCAAGCGAAAATCTCTTAGCAATGTTTTTCTTCATTGTTCTTACTTTGTTTACACTCTGCTTGTTTAGAAGCAAATCTCTTGTAAACACAACTTTCAACCTCTTGATTGTATTTCCTTAAGGGAGCGGTTAGGTCAGTAGCCTTGAGAAGACTAAGACTTGTGTGTCTTGGTGTTTGCCAGTTCTTAGGATTGTTAGTCACTGAGCAAGGTGTGTTAGTGCAGTTGTAACATCCTTTGATTAGTGGATTACCTTCATCCGATGAATGAAGAAATCACCTTAACTGGTGGACTAGATTACCTTGAGGATTTGTTCAAGTGAACCAGGATAAAATCCTTGTGTGTTTCTCTCTTTACTTTTTACTCTTCTACCTTTGAAACCGAGAGTTTATGTGAATTTAAAAAGAAATCTTTTTTACTTCAAAACCCTATTCAAACCCCCTTTTCTAGTGTTTTTCATACCTTCACACATTACCAACTTGATAGTCACCTATGGGAAATTAAAATTCTTAAGAGTGGTTTTCTAAAATTTCCAAAAGTGCTTATCATATGTGTTCTCAAGATCAATTTTCAGCGCCATAGAGTAGTTAAGCACCACTAAATTCTCCAAGTAATGTACAACCTCTTGAACCATAATTGCATTGTCTGTTTTACCCTTGCTAAGGATGAAGCTAGGGAGGAACAATAATCTAATCTAAGAAAGGCCGCAAGCGACCCACAAAAATGGGAATTGTAATTTTGATTGACTACCCCTAACTATACCAAGCATGTGTTTCGTTCATGTGGAATGAAAAGGTTCAAGTTTTTTAAAATATGAGTTTACTTTATGAATATACTAATCTTTTGCCCGTGCAATGCACAGGAAAATAATATAAAATTATTAAAGTATAATTTCATAAAAATTATTTTAAAATTAATTTTTATCATAGTTCTAAAATAAAATAGATAATATTTAATAATGAGTATTTTTTAAAAACTAATTTATTGCTAAAATTTCGTCACTTTTTTGAATTAAAAAAAAACTGATTGAGATTAAAACGGATTGAGATTTGATTTTAAGGAGAGAGAACATAAAAAAAAACAATAATGATGCGTAATTATGTGAAGAGAGTAATGGTTGGTGAGTGGCAGAAATTGCACTGGAGAGTAATGGACTCCCGTCTGTGGGTAAAAACACAAATTAAAGGAAGTCATTGTATTGAGAACTTTTCTGTTAAAAAAAGTAAGAACTTTCATTTATGTAATTTTTTTTAAGAAGATTGTTCCAGCCAAGAACATAGAGATAGGGTATAATACCTAGAGTGAAGGGATTGCAACAAGATGGAGAATCTAGAGAGGGAAATGTGTAACGGCCTAGAGAGAGAGAGTGTAACCGCTTAGTGAGAGAAAATAACTGGATTTAGAGTTTGTTATTGATCAAATGAGCCAAGAGTCTTTTACATGTGGTAACCGCTCCCTATTTATAGGCTAGGGGCTGGGCCTTGCGAGTTTGACTACCCCTATTGGGCCAGTTGGGCCTCGCGGGGGAAGGCCCAACTTTGAGCTTGTGTGACCGCCACGAGGTGGGCAACCCTGGGCGAGCCCGCCCAGCCCACAAGTTCACAAGACACCGAGCTCGAAGCATGAGAGCTAAGTGTGTCTTTAAGAATAAAGGTACAAACATTAGTAGAAGCTAGCCTAAGTTAAGACTACGGAGGAATATAGTAGGTCGCCAACATGGCGTGAGGTGAATACAAATTTTCTCTTTACAAGTTCCCTACAAGTCCACAATTCCACAGGTGCACTTGTGGCGACGAAGACAAGCCTGCCCGCCTTGTAGCGGTTTGGCGAGCGCCCGTTAGTATGGTGTCCTGACACATGGAGGTCATGCGTGATGTGTTGGATGAGTGGTAAAGGTTAGCGAATCTTCTGAATCTCAACCGCTACTCTCAAAACGTCCCCTCGAATCATGATAAAGCATGTCCCTTCAGACTTAAGTCAATCAATCGTTGTAGCTTCCCATTTAATGTGTCGTTCACCCTTCCCGAAAATCCGCGCATTTCCCCAATGCAATCATTTCTTTCCGTCATCATGGGACACGATTCCCTACTACTTTCCGTGCGGTATACCTTCTCACCAAGCACGCACATCCTACACGCGTCCCTCTCAGCCTGCTTCCTGGCCTATAAATTCTCTTCACTTTCGTCGTTAACAACTTTTGCGTTACCCAGTAACTTTCGCATCTCCTTGCCCTTGCTCCTTTGGATTTCCCACCGTTCCTTAGTATCCGCACTGCCGCTTCCAACCTCCTCACCACCCCCTACTTGTTCCTCTCCTGGTGAGTTCTCTTACATAAACCTTGCCTTTGCATTTCATTCTTACTTTTATTTTCATTCACAATGTGTCCGAAGCGTCGCTCCATGAACCCTTCTCAAAATACTCCCTCGGCCTCCCCCCTTCAGCCTCAAACTGTGCCGAGGGCACCGAACAACCCTCCTCCTCCCGGAGGGGCCCCATTTCCTGAGAGAAAATTCAAAGCCTTCCGGCACAAAACCTTCGCTACCTTTTCACCTTCAGTCCAGAACGCCCCCACCCAAGAGGCCATTGACCAAGCGTCAAAACTCACCACCGACGATTCCGTCACATACGTTTCCCGCAGGGTCGGAGGGTTTTGCTACACAAACCCCTAGAGGGCCTTCTCCGTATTTCTGGTTGCAAAGGCCAAGACTGCCCGTGGCAACATCGTGAAGTTAATGACTTCAAGCTTTCCCTTTTTTTCTTTGCGTACGACTACCTGCTCTTGGTGCTTGGGATAAAGCTTCTCGTGTCGTCATTCCTTTGCCAGGTGCTGAGTGAGATCAGCGCCGCCCCTTGCCAACTGTGAAATTCTAGTTCCCGTATGACAGATCTCCTACGCGATGCTTAAGCAACTGCTTTAACAATCGTATGACAGTAAGGAGTAAAAGCATAAAATAAATAGGACACAACACCAAAGTTGTTAACCTAGTTTGGTGAAACTTCACCTACGTCTGGAGGATTTGCACCCAAAGAAAGGAAATCCACTATCTCAAGATTTAGGAACTACAGACACTCATGAACCCACATGTCATAGTTCTCTTCCTAATCTACCCAGTGTATTTCTACTTAGTATTTCAACCTAAGTATTAGAGCACCTCTCACTTTCTCTCAACCACTGCCACAGTGATTGGTAAGAACAACAACAAGTAGAGTTTTAACACTCAAGAACACAGAACTCAACCTTGCCTTATAGAATCAATGAGCAAGGTTAGTTCACAACGAACACAAGGACTAGCACAAATAACAACCCTAAAACACTTGATCTATTTCACTCAATAGCTTCAGTAGTCTTTATATTTTAGGTCTTCAATATATATAAGCTTCAACAGCCACACTAGGGTTTCCAAAGGTTGAAGCAGTAGTCCAACAGCAACAAATCAGAATGCAATTGTAACACCCCGATTTCGGTGGCGTCACTTTAGTAACCAAAAATTAACTAATGCGGAAAAACGTGAATATTTTTTTTTTGTCGATTATATAAACAAGACTGAAATAAATATAACGCAATTGCGAAAGACAACAGAACTAATATACAATATAAATTACAGCCCCCGCTGTAAGTAGCAACCTCGTCACGAGTAAACCTCCAGTGCCGGGAAGTAGTAGAAAGTAGCGCCCGTAGGCAAAATGTACAGACCAACGTAAAGGCGAAGTGTCCGCAACACAAAACCTCAAAATGAGAATAAGTCAGCCCAGATGGCCTAAAACAATACATCCTAAGTCCAACCAACTCTCTGTGATTCCCGTAAAGAAACCACACAAAAAGCTATAGGTGGGAAACTACCCTGTCCCTAAAGAAAACAAATGATGTTCAGAGCTAAGACTCTACTCCTACACTAATCCCATCTCGAGGAGCTCACACTAACACTCAATCCTACATGCTAGCATGATCGTCGTCCGAATATGATTTCAGAACGACCTAGTCTATGTACACTATCCGTCCTCCTCTCGCTACCGCGATGCGCTCCTGTTCCAGCATCTCAACCCTAGTTCCCCCCGAAGGGTGAACCATCATGAACTAGCCCGCCAAAGACATCTGACAATGGGCGTTTGTCCGCCAAAGCACACACAGAAGACGCGAGGGTCAACTCCAAAGAATTACGTAAATAATAGCACGGATAGGTACAGATAATAGAATAGCCACTTAGGCTTATAGCTAGGGATAACATCCTAGGGTTGCATATTCCATAATGAATGTAAACAATAATAATAACAAATAGCATGCATCAAATAGGATTAACAAGTATCACTCACACACAGCAACTAAGTCAGTATGCATGTTGCATGAAATGATATGGCGGTTAACCCAGTTAACCAATGCATTCCGGAAACGGATGGACATCAAACGGATCAATCCTAGCACCAGCAACGGTGGGACCATTTCTGCCCGCGTGCCTCTTACACCAAACAAAGGTAGCCAGATCAGCAGTAAACCCTAAGGTCTGCCATTTCGGTCTGCTACAAGAGACGTCTACAAACGCTCTTACACGGCATTCCGGGTCTTATGACCATTTTGGAAACGGACGAAGGTCCGGTAATCACGTCGTGTATTAACCTCCTATGTGTGCATGAATGCAATGTGATTAGCCAAACAACGTCTCCGACCTCACTCGACACGTCGCCACGTGTTCTAGCTAAATTAATGTCTCTAAAAGCTTACCCTAAGGTAACAGTCGATTCTGCGACAAAATACGATAATCATAAAATGAGTGCAAACACTCACGATAACTCTTCGAATCAACAATGCTCTCACGAAGTCTCACGCTTCAGTGGAGTCTCACACATTCACAAAGTCTCACGCTTCAGTGAAGTTTTATGCTTTCACGGGGTCTCACGCCCCAGTGAATTTACACACTTGCACGAAGTCTCACGCTTCAGTGAAGTTTCATGCTATTCACGAGGTCTCACGCCTCAGTGAAGATCCATGCTTTCCACAAGGTCTCACGCCTCAGTGGAGTATCACGCATTCACAAGGTCTCACGCCTTAGTGAAGCTTCATGCTTTTCACGAGGTCTCACGCCTCAGTGAAGATCCATGCTTTCCACAAGGTCTCACGCCTCAGTGGAGTATCAACATACTCGGAAACTATCAATTTCCCGGCTTATCCCTCGGATAGCCCAACCACATAGCTGCTCCAACAGCACAAGAGTATCAACGTACTCAAAACTTCTCAACATTCTCAACACTTGGATCTGACGACACTTCTCGTTTTCCAAAACTAAGATTTGCATCCAAAGCTTCCTTTCGAGATTATTACCATTACTTAAAGATTTAGAGGTTGTTTAATGTCTTATGAGTTTTCTTTACAAAATAATATCCTTTTAGTCTTATCGCAAATCCTATAAGTTCTCGGGATCTCCTAATCCCCAAATGACACCAGAGAATGTCTCGATCCATGAAACACCACAACAAGGTCCGAATCTCATTCGTCCTATCAAACTTTCTCAAAACTCTCAAAATAAAATCGGCATGACCTGCCCGCTATTCTCGCTTTTCAGAAACTCAGATTTCATTGCAAAAGCATAATTAACTCAGCACAATCAATCAACATGTCATATATCAACCTATTAAGCAATAACCAAGTAGCACTTAGCATATAAGGCATGCATCACACATCCTAAATTACCCAATTAGCACTTAGCATGAAGATTGAATCTCAAAAGCATTCAGTAGATGAATCATCTACATTGTCAGCCGAAGCCTCAGAAAACATTTTTCCAATCAAACACAAACAAGTGCATGAACGGTAAACAATGTCGAAAGTATCGACCCTAAGCATTAACTAGAGATTCAGTGAGTAGCCCTCACCTTAGCCAATTTCCATACTAAGGTGCAACTCCGATCCGATTACATCTTTGTTTGCCTGCGTCGGCTCGATTCCTTCCATGTGTAGCTTCGATGCAGGGTGCTTCCGTTCATCGTACGAAAACCAAGTTTCAGAAACTTGTCGGCGAAGAGTCGCCAGAGAAAGTTGCGGCTCACGGGGTTGACGGAGGAACTGTCGCCGGAGACACAAGGAAGGTTGTTCCTTCATCCTTTCGCGGCCAGAAACTCAACGGCGATGTCCGTTTCCCCAAAGAGTCGACGGTTTGCCCAGAAAGTTCAGCCGAAGGTCGACGGTGGTTGTCGGGGTCGTCGAATAAAATGACCCAAATACGGAATTGAAGATAGGGTTTTGCTCTCCTCACGGCAAGGATCGTAGTAGTATCCTCTGTTTTTCCATCGGTCGCCGGAGTTGACCGGAAAGAGCTCCCGAAGGCGGCAGCGACGGCGGTCGACGGCGGCGAAACGACGATCCGGAATATGGGTTTTGTTGTGGACGTCGCAAGGGTTCCAACGGTACTAACCTCGCTGTGAACGGAGGCCCGGGGACACCGGAATCAAAGGTCGAAGTTGACGGCGTCGACGACGTCGGCGGCGTCATACTCCTCTGTTTTCACGTTTTTCTTGCTCTGTTTTGTTCCCGGTGGCTGTGGCGGCTTCAAGCTGTGATGCGGTGGTGGTGTGGTGATGTTGAGCTCATTGATTGGTGGCTTTTCCTCGCCGGAAAAGGAGGACGAAGGAGTACCCACGGTGGTGGCTTGCTCGCGGCCAAGGAAAAAGAGGAGCGGCAGTTGCAGGTCTTGGTGGTGTGGCACGTTGAGGAAGGTTGAGTAGTGGGATGACTTGTTTCATGAGGAAAGGAGGGTGGTGGTGGTTGCTGGACCTGCGGTGGTGCAGCCAAAAGAGAGGAGCTCGTGGCTCTTGGGCTCATGGTGGTAATGGTGGTGCGGTGACTTGCTGCAAGAAAAGAAGGCAACGTGATGGTGTTGCACAAGGAAGATGAAGATGGTTGACGGTGAAAAGGATATATGGCATGGTGATTTTGGTGAGGAACAAAATGATGTGGGTGTGAGCAGGAGAAAAGAAGAAACGCAAGTGAAGAAGGAGGTTGCGGCAAGGAGAAATAAGGAGAAGAATAAGGAGAGAAAGGAAGAAGAAAATGTATTCTGCAGAGGAAATAAATAAAACGTGAAGATATAAGGGAGAGAGCCAGAGAGGATGAGAACGGATTGGTGGAGGGATAAGGATGAATAGATATTTTTGGTAAAGATATTTTTGAAACTGGTATAAATTGATTTAGACACCGGAAGATTTAACTCGTAGAGTTAAGAGAAAAATATAAGGATGATATATTATCATCCTAAAAATTATGAGGAACTTTATGAAATAATAAAATATAAGTTTGGATCACTTTGAGCAAATTAAAGTGATCCATGGACAAAGAAATGAGTAAAAACTGAGCTAAAGAATATTTGTGAGACGGTCAGAACAAATATGAAGTTGTCATATTATGCATCAGAGTTAAGTATCTCTCTATAAAATGTTGATAGTTCATTTAAGTGAGAAAATATCTTGAACGTAGTATGGGTTGAAATACGCCGCAAAACTACTTTTTGCGTTTGACGTCGGATGAAGAAACTTCCTTCTGAAGAAAGATTAGAAACATCGAAAGAAATGGGTGCACACGAGTGGAATCTTCGTTTGAAGCTCCGAATAGAAAAAGTCTTCATCGTCGGTTGATTCTAGGGTTCTTGAACTATCAGGGTTCTAGTTTCGGCAAACTTCCGAGGACTGGAATCGGACGTTCGTACATTCTAGAGTTTCGTCTTGAAGCGCTTGTTATATATGGAATAAGAGAAATCCCTAAATTCCTTTTGAAGATTTTTGGAATAAATTCCTACAGTGTTCCAAGGGTGGAACTTATTCTTTTCCTAAGGTTCTTGTCCTAGGTTTAAGCGAATCGATCGTGCTATACCTTTTATCGATTTTGATACAATCCTTAGACTTTTCCTGAACTTTCTCCTTCATAAATTTATTTCATCCGATAAACTCTTGTTCAGGTTTTTCCTTCGCGATACATCAAGCCTAGTCGTAAATGGAAATCTCTTCCACTTATTCTAAACTTAAAAACTTGGGTCTTACAGCAATCTTCCATAAATGTTGATTGCGTTCACATGTCAATCATCATTAATACAATAGGAATCAATCCCTCAATCAGAGATTGTTCCAACAATTAAACCAGCCCCCAATAAACAACCATAAATCAGCTACTTAAACCGTAAGTAACTACAATAAAATCTTCAGCAGATTTCCAGGGCACACATAAGCACTCCAAGTCATGGAATGATGTCCTGTGCTACACAAAGACAGATGTCACAACATCTGCTTCGACATCAGGTTGTTTTGGATAAAATGCAAGACAACCAAAAGTAACAACAATCTCTCCCTTTGTCAAATTTTGTCTAAAACAACTTGAGTAACTGAGAAGATACACATACCTCCCCCTTAGCAGCGGAACACCCCCTCAAATAGTGCAGCCCACAACACTCAAAAAATAGCACATCCTTGACAGCTTTCTCATGCACACATCAACAGTAAAGTATCTAGCATGTAACTAGTAACAAGAACATGCTAACTAACTACCAGTAGCAACAACTTGGAGAACAGCATAAGCACAACTTGCACAAACATACTTGGCTTCCACAGAAACAAGCAATACATAACTAAGTCTTGAATTCTTGAGTATAGGCTTCAGATTAGTACAGACCATAACATACTAGTAGCTACTTCCCCTTTTTAACACAAATTTGGCAAAGGGTCCGCAAATACAGTCAAACAAAAAACAAATAACTAGATAGCAGAGAAACGCAACAAACATGTAATCATCATAACTGGATTCCTCCCCAGTTTCTTCTTCATTCTCATCAGATCCTTCCTCTTCATCTGTGCTTGCATCTGCATCAGCAGCATTTGCAGCACTTGGCTCACCCTCTTGGTCCTCTTCCTCTTGAAGCTTCAGCAACAACTCATCCACCTTGACCTTCCTTGCAGTGCTTGCAGTGATAGTCTCCTGAAGAGCCTTAGGAACAGCCTACAATTCATCAATAATAGCCCTCATTCTAGACTTACTCACTGGAGCAGAAGTAAATGTCCTGCTGGATGGCACAACAATGTCTGGGACATGAGGCCCAGAAAACAAACGATGGTCTAAAGTGAGCACCTTTGGGCATAGCCTCCTCATCATCCCTGACAATCTTGGGATGCTGTTGCAAAATGATATGTGTGAGCAGAGATGGAAAAGAGATAGGCAACTTCACAACATATGTCTCTACATGCTTCAAGGTCTGTTAAATAACAAAAGTTCCAAAATCAACAGGAACCATATTATCAATCTTGTAAATTAACCTGGCAAGAGTGGCAGAGATGGCAGAGGTATGTTGGGTAGGGACCCAATTCACAGCACCAATCCTGTTAAAAATTGCATACTTCACACTGATATTCCCAGTAGACAAGAACTTCTTCTTGGGCCATTTCTGAACTTGGCCAGCAGTAAGTTCCTTGGCAACATCCAAGGATGGTTCTTCATCAGCAACTCCAGTAGCACTTCTTCCAAGTGCTTTGTTGATCACATCAGGGGAAAACTTCACACGTTTTTCCCTAACATACACCTTCATGTATTCATCACTCTCAGGAAGTCCCACTTCCACAGAAAAATTCACCACAAATTCCTTCACAAGCCTCTGAAAACATCTACCAACATGTAGAACAGTCTTCATCAAGCCAGCCTTCTCAATGAGTGCCATAACTTCCTAGAACTCAAGCACATCAGGTCCATCTTCCCTTTCAATGGCAAGTCTCTTTTGATAGACATAGTTCCACTTGAGAACATTTTCTTCAGAATGGAAGGAGACATTGTCAAGAGGGGCAGCAGGAACATTCTTTGGAATACGCGTTCCAGCAAACTTCTTCTCAGCAGGCACGATGTCTAGGACATTTGCTTCAACATCTGAGTCAGACTCAGAGACAACAACAGGGGCCTTCTTCTTCTTCTTCTCACTCTTTCTCTTCTCAGCCTTTGCTTTGCCTTTCCCTTTCATATCCTTCTTCTTGGACTTAGGGGTAGCTGTTAAGTTCAAACGCATCATAACGTTTTTAAAATCTTATTTTGATCATAACAATTTTATAAATAGAAGGCTCATTTAAAATTCATTCACTAACAATATCTTTTATTTCAGGAGAACATTGCCATATGAAATAGGCTACAACGTTCTATCACTTACCAAAAAGGATTTTGTGACTATCGTACCATCTGACCGTTTAATGACACATCACTAGTCAGATTTGCCAAGAAATATTTTGAGCGCCAAAGAATCAATTTGATTTCAAGCAATTGTCCCAAATTCATATCTAATGACAATAGTTTGAGTCTCGTTCAAGTTGAATCAAATGAAGACAAGCTTGCTTTAGCAAAAGGCACGATGACCAACGAGGAAAAAGGACAAGCCGTCAACATCAAATTGCCAAATTGTCTCATATCTGAAAAGTAGCCCAAAATCTACCACCACCTACTAGCTGACAAACATCACCTTTTGAGCTAAAGGATAGACTTGCTTCAGAAGTAACATTTAATGAAGCCACCAACCAAGCCTTTGAATCAACGGTCCGCTCTCACCTTACAACGACTATCTCAACGGTTGGAAATAATCTCACAACGGCTACAAAACTAGCAAGCGAGTATTTAAGCCACTCTTGAAGATCTGAAGACAGAAGCATTAACTTTGAGAATCCAAGCATTCAAGCATTCATATTCAAACTTCTCAACAGCATTCAAAGCTAAAGCAGAAATTCCCCAGTGTCAAACACAAGCCATAAATTCTGCCAAGTGAAAGAGAGAAACCTCGTACCTTAAAAGAGTCATATCTTTTACTCTCTTCTCACTTTTGTAGTAACTCTGAAGTGATCTCAATAGTCAGATCTGAATCCAAACACTTAGAGTTCCAGTGCCATAAAGTCTCTACCCTCACTCTTGAAAGAATAGAAACCTTGTAGAGTGTAATAAATCTTTGTAAGATTTAGGAGAAGTCCTGTACAATACTTATAGGAGGAGTCCTGCAGAATACTTGGAGAAGTCCGTGATAATACTTGGAGAAGTCCTGGCTAATACTTGTATTGGAGAAGTCCTTGATACTTGCTTGTGAAAATCTTGGTGGTGGCCAAGTACTGGACGTAGCCCAATCGTTTAGGGTGAACTAGTTTAAATCTCTGTGTGCTAATCGTTCTGTCCTTTCATTCATTTCCGCTGCACTGAACAGTTTGTGAAAAGTTATACTTGAACGTTTTTCTTAAGAACTAATATTATTTTCATAAAACTAAGTCTTAAAAAGCAATTTTCAAGAACACAATTCAAACCCCCCTTTCTTGTGTTACTTTATTGCATCCCAGTAGCAGGAGAAGGCTTGGTCTTCTTCTGAGGAGCAGGAGAGGCTTCACTTGCAGTGATCCTTCTTTTCCTTTTCAAACGGGCAGCAATACTTTCTGGAAGTGTCTCAGTTAGAGGAACTTCATCATCATCAGAATCATCGCCATCAGAGATGTTCTGAAAATGAACCTGAATTGGTTCATCAGAGTGGATCTCCTTAGAGGATACAGACCCTTGGTCACCCTTCTTGGAGGAATAAGGAGATGTGGCAGTTGTAGTGGGAACGGTTACTTCACCAATCACTTCCTCATCATCAGGATCTTCTGGAATTTGGGTTTCTTTAGGGACATTGGTGTCCTGAGGGGCAGATGCTTTAGCATCGAGCTCAACATCACGATCGGTACCCATGGGGATTTCTTCCTCATTGATGCTTGCAGGTGTATCATGAAAGGGTTCTTCTTCATCAGAGGGAACATCTTCAAGGTTTGCATGTGAGGTCTCATCTTCATGAAGGTGTGATTTATACTGCTTCCTTGATGGCGTTCTTGCTTTCTTCCTTGATTGAGATAGGGACTTCTCAGTCTTGGATGAAGTGGATTTTGAAGACCCACTTTTGAAACCCATGAACCTAACACCATACTTGTTAGTGACAGACATAGCATCTTTAGAATCAATCTTTTCTGAGGATTGAGACATGTTGAAAGTGACAAGAACTGAACAAGACAAACAGAGAACAATTGAGAGAGAAATAAGGATTTCAGAAAACAAAAGCACAAACGGTTGAGAGGTGAAGACAAATTGTCCGTTGGGGGTAGTTATATGGCAGTTTCTTGATGATGCAACGTTCTCTCTGCTAACATCACAACAGTTAATCTTGATTAAAGAAAAACTATCCGTTTGCAACTGCTCAGGCGTTGATTGCTACAAATCTTTACTTAAGCAAATCCCAAGATTTCTTCTCGATTTGTCAAATGTGCTTGTTGGTTGTAACATGCTCCAAATTGATGATTTTGTCTTCCACCAAATCCCTGATGAAGTGGTGTCTAATGTCTATGTGTTTTCTTCTGTTGTGCTGAATTGGATTCTTGGAAATATTAATAGCACTGAGATTGTCGCAGTACAATGTCATGACATATTGTTTAATATCATACTCCTTGAGCATTTGCTTCATCCAAACTAGCTGAGAACAACTACTTCCTGCTGCAATATACTCTGCCTCAGCAGTTTACAAGGACACACAATTCTGCTTCTTACTGAACCAAGAGATGAGATTATTCCCTAGGAAGAAGCAACCTCTAGATGTGCTATTCCTATCATCAGCACTTCCTGCCCAATCTGCATCACAATAGCCTACCAAAGAAGAGTTAGTGTCATGAGTATAGAGAATACCATAGTCACTTGTACCATTAATGTATTTGATAATCCTCTTCACCTGTAGTAGATGACTTGTCTTGGGTACAGCTTGGTACCTTGCATACACACCAACGACAAACATGATATCTGGCCTGCTTGATATGAGATACAGTAAACTTCCAATCATACTCCTGTACAGACTTTGATCAACATCCTCTCCTTTGTCATCCTTGGTTAGTTTGACATGAGTTGCAGCTGGAGTTCTTTTGTCACCTGAGTTCTCAAGACCAAATTTCATAAAAATTCTTTTGGCATATTTACTCTGAGTGATGAACATAGAATCCTCCATTAGTCCTCTTCTTTTGGCATATGCAATTCTTAAATCGTCTCCTCTTCATATTCTCAAACTGAGTGGTAAGCATTTGAAGTCTGGACATTCTTACTCTAGTAGTTCCTTCATGAGCAGTTTTCAAAATATCCCAGGCTACCTTTGCAACAGTGCACATGTTGATGAGTCTAAACATGTTCTTGTCAACACCATTGAAGATAGCATTCAAGGCTTTAGAGTTTCCCAAAGCAGCTTCATCTTCTTCCTTTGTCCATTCTTCCTCTGGTTTCTCAGTAGCCACAGTAGAGCTTCCTTCAATCTGTTCCTTGGTAGGATGCTTCCATCCTTTGACAATATCTTTCCAGGTCTTGCTGTCAATTGACTTGAGAAAAGCAATCATGCGAACTTTCCAATAGTCATAGTTAGTACCATCCAGAATGGGTGGCTTATTGACTGATCCTCCCTCCTTGTTATCCATGAGAACTGAATCTATCTCCCTGGAGCTCACCCAAACAGAACAGGGTGCCTGCTCTGATGCAAATTGAAATTCTAGTTCCCGTGTGACAGATGTCCTACGCGATGCTTAAGCAACTGCTTTAACTATCGTATGACAGTAAGGAGTAAAAGCATAAAATAAATAGGACACAACACCAAAGTTATTAACCCAGTTTGGTGAAACTTCACCTACGTCTGGAGGATTTGCACCCAAAGAAAGGAAATCCACTATCTCAAGATTTAGGAACTACAGACACTCATGAACCCACATGTCATAGTTCTCTTCCTAATCTACCCAGTGTATTTCTACTTAGTATATCGACCTAAGTATGACAGCCCCTCTCACTTTCTCTCAACCACTGCCATAGTGATTGGTAAGAACAACAACAAGTAGAGTTTTAACACTCAAGAACACAGAACTCAACCTTGCCTTATAGAATCAATGAGCAAGGTTAGTTCACAACGAACACAAGGACTAGCACAAATAACAACCATGAAACACTCAATCTATTTCACTCAATAGCTTCAGTAGTCTTCACGTTTTATGTCTTCAATATATATAAGCTTCAGCAACGACACTAGGGTTTCCAAATTCTGAAACAGTAGTCCAACAACAACAAATCAGAATGAAATCTACCATAAATGTTGATTGCGTTCACATGTCAATCATCATTAACACAATAGGAATCAATCCCTCGATCAGAGATTGTTCCAACAATTAATCCAGCACACAATAAACAACCATAAATCAGCTACTTAAACTGTAAGTAACTACAATAAAATCTTCAGCAGATTTCCATGGCACATATAAGCACTCCAAGTCATGGACTGATGTCACAGCATTTGCTTCGACATCAGGTTGTTTTGGACAAAATGCAAGACAATCAAAAGTAACAACAAACTGCATCCCAACGCTTGGGCTTTTATGAGGTGTTTCGAGATCCTCTGTGACGCCATCAGGCCCTTTTCTTCTTTTTTTACGAGGTGGACCCCAAATATTTGCAGACCCATGGCTGGGTTTCCCTGAAGTCTCGCCCTGGGCGCAAACGGCTTAACCCCTATTGGAGCGATCCTGAACTAGGCTTTTCCCGCCAGTACTTCCGCGTAATCGTTCATCCGGCTTACCTCGAAACTTTTAATAAGAGAGACGGGACCGCCCTCTTCCCGCTTTATTGGACCGAGAGTCCTCGTTACGTAGTTGAACCCCCTGAGGCATCCTTGACTGCCAAAGAGAGAATTTCTGTCAATTTTCTTGCCCGATTTCTTGTCCTCGACTGCGTCGCATCACTTGACACCACGAAGGACTCCACGGTTTCCCAATACCTAGGTTATCACTTACTTCCACCTCATATTCTCGCAGCATTTTCCGCTTCTAACCCCTTTCGTTTTGATTTTCATGAAACATGAAGTTCTCCGCCGCCGAACTCCTGAGTGCCTTTACCTCCGGGAAAATCGAAGTTTCCTCGGTGCTTAACGCAAAAGGCGGCAAGAGGAAACGTTCTTCGGCGAGCGCCTATGGCGGTAGCCCGCCCAAGAAGTAGACTTCTCCAAATGCCTCGAGCACCGTGGTTGAGACCTAAGTTTTTAAGCTTAGAATGAATTAATTAAATTCATATTCACGATTAGGCTTCGATGTATCGTGAAGGAAACCTGAACAAGTGTTTATCGAATGGAATAAATTTATGAAGGAGAAAGTTCAGGAAAAGACTAAGAATAGTATTAAAGTCGATATAAGTTATAGCGCGAGCCTTATTCATTTATGCCTAGGGCAAGCGCGTTAGTATATGACTAATCTGCTCTTAAAGCACTGTAGAAACGAAATTCAAAAATATTCATAGGAATATAAGAATTTCTCTTATTCCTTTCCATGACAAGCGTTTCGACACGAAACCCTAGAATGTACGAACGTCCGATTCTAATTCTCGGAAGTTTGCCGAAACAAAATCCCTATTAGCTCAAGAACCTTAAAATAAACTGTCGATGAAGGAAGCGTGTACCGACGATTCCACAAGCGTGTACCGATTTCTTTCGATGTTTCTAATCTTTCTTCAGAAGGAAGTTTTCTTATCCGACATCATCTGCAAAAAGTAGTTTTTCGGGTTAAATCGACCCACACCTACTTTGGATCGTTTGCTTTAATTCCAAGAAACCCGTTTCAAGTTCTGGAACTCTGTCGCCATAATCTATCTTAGAATTCACAGAGGAACGCGCAGGAAAAATTGGAATCGCGAAATTTTCATTTTCCCGCGTTTTCCCATATTCTATAAATAGCTTGAAAATCAAAAATTCAAACCCATAACCCCATTGTTGGTCGCGAGCTTGGAGGAGAGAAAGGGAGGAGAGTTTTTCGCCAATTATTGTCTGATCGTTGCCCCGTTCGTTGCTACGCGTAGACCTCGAGGTACTGATGTTATTCCTTACCTCTGATCGTAAATTATGTCGCTTTTCTCTATGTCTTTCTATGCTCAATGTTTTGAGCTTTTTGTAAAACTATCCAAATAACTTGATTTCTCTGTTAAAACCTCTTCTCTACTAACCCAAGAGCACGATTATTCAGTTGTTATTCGCCGAATCGTCGCAGAGCTTCAATTTTGTGAAAATACCCATTTTCTTACCAAAGCTTCGTTCTTTGGATTAAAAACTCCCGACTGAGCTTAGTGCCAGTAGGATTAGTTGTCATAAACGTCGTTAGGGACAACCCCATCAAATTTGTTTTTCAAAAATTTCGACTTTGAATTTCTGAGCTAAAGTTCTTGACCAAAATACCCCTAAGTCGTATTTCAAATTTTAAATTTTTCTGAGAGTTTCCCTGGCCTAGATATCGCCTAAGAATACCTAGGAATTGAATTAGATCGAAGAAAAAGTTTAGGAAACCCTATTTTGATAGTGGCCGAAACTTATTTGGTATAGTACCGTGTCCAAAAATAATTTTTGGGCCTGTATGACCTGAGCTATAGCGTAGCCCTTTCAATTGTCGAAATTTTAGCGTGAAAGGTGTCGTGTCATTCCGAGTTCTGTAGCTCGAGTTATGCACGTTTTAGCGAATAAAGTGTTTTTGTACAAAACCTGAATCGAGTCAAAACTCATCCATTTGAGGAAAGCCCTTCAATTCGTGCCTAAATGTTGTACTCTGAAGCTTCTTGAGCTTTGTCTAACGTTGGTTAGTATTGTTTCGATTGTACCGACTTATGTTGATTGATTTTTGCTTTGTGTGCTCTAAGGTTCGTTTGTGGAAACATTGGGCTTGAGTGAGCAAGCTAGTGAGCGTGACCTACACCGTGAATCTGGAGGAACTAGAGGTGAGGGAAACTTACCTTGCTAGCTAATTATTTAGGCGTCGATCAATTCGACTTGATTTACTGTTTATGCACTTGATTGTTGATTGACTGGGAAATGTTTTCTGGAGGCTTCGGCCGAATGAACTAATTGAGACGTATGTCTCCGTTTTCTGAGGCTTCGGCTAACATTGTCGATTGGGATTTACTTATCGTTTTGACTGTTGTTGATTGATTCACATGCTATGTGCTAAATGGTTAATCATAGGATGTGTTGATATATGGTTTTATGATTGGACTGTTGTTATGTTTGAATATTGAACTGAGCTATATGCCATTATTGCTGTTGAGTTTACGATGTTTTGTATATGCTCTATTGAATTGTACTGACTTGAGATAGTACATGATTATATGATTTCAGAGTGTGGGAAAACGTGATGTTATGCCATGCTAATGACGAGGTTTGGGAAATGTTAGGCAGGCTCTACCCTGAGGTCTAAGCCATTGCCATTTTAGGATCGAGACTTTCTCGAGAATTATTTGGGTTTATTGGGATCTTTCGAATTATAGAGTTTTGAAACAAACGAAACCAGAACATGATTTGTAAATGAAATTCATAATACACTAATCAAAGATAGAACACTTTTAAATAATGATGATAAAATCTAGGAAAAGACTTAGGATCTTAAAATGGTTTGGAAAACGGGAAGGGTCGACAATCTAAGTGTGAGGAAAACCTTGAGTGCGATAGCACCTTTTGCTCCTTTAGCGGTTATTTAGACATCCAAAGGATGAGCCAGGGATGATTGGAAAGTACCCAAGTGCGAGTGCACCATCTTTGCTCATTGAGCAGCCTTTCAGCCATCGAGCTGATGAGCCTGAGTAAATTGAAAAGTCACTGAGTGCGAGCAGCATTCTCCTTTTTCGTTGAACAGCCCATTTGGCCATCGAGCTTGTGAGTCAAAGTAACTTGAAAAGTCACTGAGTGCGAGATGCATTCTTTTGCTCGTTGAGCAGTTTGGTTGGCCATCGTGACGGTGAGCCAAAGTGACTAGGAAAGTTACCAAGTGCGACTAGCACTTCTCTGTTTACCTTAGGGTATTGTAGAGACAACGTACTCTAGTTAGACACGCGTACCTTGGTGCAGACGTTTCGTTGTTTGGCTAACCATATTGCATTCCTGCATACATTTCTTGGGAAGTGTGCTTCTTTCCGAAGGACGATCTCAGATCGGACTGCATCGGAGCGAGATGCTTCATTGAAGCGAGATGCTTCACAGGAGCGTGCTGCTTCACAGGAGCGAGATGCTTCATAAAAGCGAGATGCTTTAGCGGAGCGAGATGCTTGGCTTGTCCCATCCATCAAGATGGTGACATTTTATCCGGATCATCCTTTGAACATGACATTGCATTAGCACGCCATGCACCTAACTATATTTGTTGATGTGTTGAACATCGTTATGTGTTTTGATGATTTGATGTTGATAAACATCGTTATGTGTTTTGATGATTGAATCGTATTAGAGATTCCATAACATACTATGTATATACCTTAGGGTAGGCAATACATAACTTATATGTATATATACAACATATATATATATATACCCCTTATTCTTCTCATCTTGCCTGTATTATCTATTACATTTTGTGAGTTGACCCTTGCGTTTGGCTTTGTGTGTATGTTTGTGTTTGCACGGTCGGCCTGCTGCCAGACGTTCAACAGCTGATCCGTGACGGTTCGTCGTTCGAGGAGGACCCGGTGCGAAATGACTACTATTGAGCCTTCGACATGGACCCGGACTTCATGCAGGATCGGATGAGGGTCGATGTTAGGGGTGTAGTATATCGGGTGTCGTTGTCATCGCTCTGATTGTCATTTCTTATTTTGGGGCAGGGTAGATCCCCGACTATTAGCTTTTTGTGTGGTTCTCTTCCATGAGGATCACAAGGAGTTTGTCGAACGTAGGAGGTCCTTTGAAGGCCGTTTTGGGCTGACTTAATTTCTTGGAGAACTGTATTTGTAAAACTTATGACTCTGACTATGGGTCGCACTTATTTTCCTGCGGGCACTACTTTCAGTTACTTGATGTTACTTTCCGTCACTTGAGGACACCCGTGACGATGTTTTTAGTTACAGCGATTGGGTTGAGTCCTTATTTCGACAAGTCTTTTATTTTAAACAAAACGAAAAAGAAAAAAAAAATGCCTGCTTTTCCGCTTTATTTTATTTTTGAGTTACTAAAGTGACACCCGGAAATCGGGGTCTTACAGTGGTCGCTCCCGAGCCGAATTCGGGGGGCGAGACTGTTGCACCCAAGGTCGGTGTCACCAATCATCCCTCGCACGGGACCGGAAACGTCCCTGCGCCCACTCAGAAGTTCAGGCCTTCTTCCCAACAAGGTGAGGCGGGCGCCCCTTCAATCCCTGCTGCCCAGTCTGCTGGAACCCCGCCTAAGGGGCAAAATCTGTCGGCTCCTCCCAACCATTCACCGCTCCTTCCCCATCCCATCAATCAATTTTCCAGCGATCCCCCGATCTCCAACCTTCTCGGAGCTGGAGGTGAAAAAGAAGGTTCCTCAATGGACCTTCCCAAGAGTCCTTTCGCTGGCCCCTTCGGCGATCCAAATTCGCCTTCCTCATTTCTCATCCTTTCTTTGAGAAACTGAGTGAAACCCAGAACAATGACTCCAGCAGTGTGGCCCAGGAAGTCGTGTCGAGTCTCCTCCATGCTGGATGTTTGTTTGCCCACTTCTCCCGTCGTTCTGAGCACATTGAGGGGGTCGAAGAGCTTCGCGAGGAAGTATAAAAGCTTCGCTCTGCCAACCGCCAAGCTAATAAACACTGTGCCGATATGACCACTCAAGCAGCGGTTCAGAAAGACGAGCTGAAGAATATGATAGAAGAGGTTTGCAAGGTGAAAATGGAATTGAGCGCGTCCAACGGGAGGGAGAAAGAGATCGAGGATCGACAGCAAGCGATGCAGCGTGATCTTGATACTAAGGCTGAAATTGTCGCCTCCAAGGATGATGCCCTCGCCGCTAAAGACAAGGAGCTTGCGTCCCTTCGCGACGAGCTGGCGGAGAAGAACAAAACTCTCGCCCAGGCGAGATCTGATTTGGCGGCGAAGGACAAGGTCGCCACTAATCTGGAGATCCAGGCCAAGCCTGCCGCCGAGGCCCTTGAGAAGAGATTAAAGGATGAAGCTGTTGCGGCCGCGGCCAAGGAGCGTGTGCACAGCCTTTTCCTTACTAAGGCTCAAGTGAAGCTCCTCCATCCCACCGCCAACTTGGGTCCTATGGGGGGTTTTTGAGGCCATCACCCCTGCTGGGCTTGCTGGTCCGAAGGATCCACCAAGGCTCGTGGATCTTGATCTGGAGGATACTACGGAGGAGGAAGAAAAAGAAGAAGAAGGAAATGTTAATAAACATAAACAATTGTAACTCCAGATTTACTTTTGCCCGCTGGGCATGAACTTAAGTTTTTCGAGCTTTTAGTCTTATCCAAACAACAAACAATTTTTAATATTATTTTCTCAATTTTATTTATGTTTGAATATTGCAGCGCTATTTTATATGCTCTCCACTTAGATCTGAATTACGTTTGGCGATTCCGAATGTGTGTGGGGGTAACTAGGAATTTTGCTCGGTTTTCTTTCATCGAGGCTTTTGGTCATACGCTTTTCCCGTAAGAAAAGGCATGACCCCGCCAACTCTACTCGGCGAGGACTTACGGGGGCTCGGGTCCCAATGACCATGTGGGTTTCCCAAGGCTTTGCCTAGTTAAAAATGCTCACCCATGTTTCGGGGAGGCATTTGCGGATAAGAAGCTTATCCCACACATTGCCAACGGATGATAGCGACTTGCGTCGGACTTTCCAGAGCGATCCCCAGACATCAAGGTCGTGTTGGGATCGCCACCTTCAGGGAATTTTTCCCACCTAGCACTCGCCGCAATTCAGTTTTGATTGAAATTGTTCAATACGAATTTTGTATTTTTCAATCAGACGTTTAGTCAACAAACTCCCGAGATGGAGAACAAGAACGTGTCTTTGTTTTTAATCCTAGGGTCGCCATGACTCCTGCTCGTCAGACCGCAGACCCAGGAAGCCGCTCATCCCCTCAATTTCTTAGCTGTAGTAGTATCACAGGTTCGATGCGTTCCAGGACTGTGGCACTCGCCTTCCATCCAAGCTTTCAAGGTGGTAAGCCCCTTTGCCCAACGCCTTTAAAATCCTATAGGGACCTTCTCAACTTGGGCTTAGTTTCCCCGTATTCCAGTCCGGCTTTTGAGAACTAAGTCACCTTCTTGCATTGCCCGTTGACGGACCTTGGTATCATACTTCGCAGCAGCCCGCTACTTCATCGCTGCTTCCCGTACGCGAGCCTCTTCATGAGTTTCAGAAAACAGATCCAACTCCACCGCCATGTTGAAAGAATTCTCGCCCTCACGTTGTGGCTCCGTTCGCCACGAGCTGTTGTCTATCTCTACTGGTAACATGGCGTCAGCCCCATAAGTCATCCTAAATTGAGTCTCCTTTGTGGTCGAGTGTGACGTCGTGTTGTAATACAAGATTACAAACGGGTGCTCATCCAACCAGACCCCTTTTGCGTCATCAAGTTGACGCTTCAGCCCGCGCAAGATCACCTTGTTTGCTGACTCTGCCTGTCCGTTGGTATGAGGATGCTCAACTAAAGAGAATCTCATCTGAATACCCATTTCCCTGCAGAATTCCCGTGTTTGGTTACTCGTGAATTGTGTCCCGTTGTCTAAAACGATCACCTTGGGGACCCCAAACCTGCACACGATTCTTTTCCAATAGAAATTTACGAACTATGCTGCAGTGATACTAGCGAGGGGTTCCGCTTCTATCCACTTCGTGAAGTAGTCTACGGCCACGAGAATAAACTTCGTTTATGATTTAGCGGTTGGGAAAGGTCCGACCAGATCGACCCCCCATATGGCGAAGGGCCAAGGTGCACTGATCGCGGCATTTTTCACATCTTTTTACAAATTTTGAACAATCCTTCCTCATTGTAGGCCAGTAGAAACCTGACGTAAGGACTTTACACACCAGAGACCTTCCCCAGATGTGGCTTGCACATACTCCCTCATGGACCTCCGACATGACCGCCTCGTACTTCTCTGGTAGTAGAAACCTTAAGAGGGGCGAGTCGAATCCCCGACGAAACAACGTGCCATCAAGCAGAGTGTAATGCCCCGCCTCTCGCCTATGTTCCTTTGTGTATTTCACCACCTCGCTTGGATTCCCTTCCAAGATGTCCACGATAGGGTCCATCCAAGTTTCTTGCCGGCTAATACAGGCCACTAGTTCTCCTTCGATACTCGGGCTGGCTAGCGTCTCTTGGATCACACTCGGAATATTCCCATGCTTACAGGTGCTCGCCTGCTTAGCCAGCGCGTCCGCCCTCTAATTCTTTGTTCTTGGAACAAACTCGACGTTACCTCTTGCAGGTGGCCCATCAGGAGACGCACTCGCTCTAGATACTTGACCAGAATAGGCTCTTTTACCTGAAAAACTTCATTTACCTGATTTTCCACTAGCAGTGAATCTGTCCTGACGAGCAAACTGTTGATCTGAACTTCAATTGCTAACTTTAAACCCGCAATCAGCGCCTCGTACTCCGCCTGATTATTACTTGCTTCAAACTGAAATCTCAAAGACTACTCCAACGTCAGCTCTTCTGGCCCTTGCACTGTCACCCCTGCCCCGCTTTCGTTTTTGTTTGATGACCCGTCCACGAGAAATGTCCACTATGTATTCACCCTTTGGCCGGATTCTGGTGTCAACTCTACCACAAAGTCTGCCAAGGCTTGCGCTCCAACCTTTCCCCTTTTGTCACACTGCAAACCATACTCTGACAGTTCTACCGACCATGCTACAAGTCTCTCTGATAGATCCGGCTTCTGCAACACTTGTCTCAAGGGCAAATCAGTCCTGACCTTTACCTGGAAACTTTGGAAATACGGCCTCAGGCGCCTGGCGGTCATGAGCACGGCTAGCACCGCCTTTTCTATCTTCTAATACCTAGTCTCCGCTCCTTACAACGTGTGACTCACAAAGTAGACAATTTTCTGCTCGTCGTCTACTTGTTGAAGGATTACCAAGCTAATTGCATGGTCGCCTACCGAGAAGTACAAATGCAGAGGAAGACATTGAGCGGGCTTTGATATGACGGGCGGTGCATATAAGAGCTCCTTCAAGAAGTTGAAAGCCTCTTCACATTCTGAAGTCCATTCAAACGTTGCGTTTTTCCTGAGGCACTTAAAGAACGAAGCCGACTTGTCACCCGAGTGAGGAAGGAATCTTTTGTGAGATCAAGTTTTGATCGTGTAGTACAACTCTATGTTTTGATGATTACAAGTTAACGTTTTAGTATGAACAATTATGGTACTCTAACGTGTTTTCTGAGTGTGCTCTTAACAGGCTCTGACCTTGACATAATCTCACACAAATCAGAAGCACTTTGCTTAAAGAGTAATCCTAGCAACGCTTTCGCAATCTCTATGTTCAATCTGAACAGTAGAAAAGCTTCAGAAGATCTGAAGTTAATCAAGCTCTGATATGGACTCAGCTCACTTGAAGTTCTGAAGATCCAGACGTTCTGATAACCCAGACACTCTGAAGGTTCAGAAGCTCTGATGGTTTAGAAGACTCTGAAGATCCAGAAGCTAAAAAGTGGAGACTCTAAAGTCCAGAAGCAAACTGGCTCTGAAGACCAAGTACTTCTCCTCTGTGTTCAGAATCAGAAGGTACAGTGGTCAAAGGATCCATGCTTCCCTCTGACTCTGATCAACAAGCTTCACAAGTTCCAACACGAAGCATTCCTCTGATCAGAAGTCAACAAGGTTAAAGCTCATGTCACTATCCAAAGTACAAAAGCAAGTGTACTATCCTGACGACCTAACCTAACATTCTCAGCCACAACAGAAGCTGGAAATCACAGATTTGCCCTCCAACGGTAGCATTCTCATGCAATGTTCAAACCCTAATCCTTGGAGTATATATAGAGGCTGAAGACTGAAAGATGCTTTTGAAGAAACTTATACGCGCAAGCAATATTCAAATCTTCTTAGCAATCTTTCTTCATCGAATTCCTTGTGTTTACTACAAGCTTTTAAGAAGCAACTTCTTTGTAAACAATAATCTTTAAACAGTTGTTTAGTTTATTTACCTTTAGGAGATCAAGGTTGATCGGATCCTAGAGAAGACTAAGAGAGTGAATCTTAGTGTGAGCTAAATCAGTGTATTGTTAGTCACTTGTAGGTTTCAAGTACAGTTGTAACAAATCTCTGATTATTGAATTGCCTTCATTCTAAAAAGGAAGAAATCACCTTCACGGGTGGACTGGACTAGCTTGAGTGATTCATCAAGTGAACCAGGATAAAATCCTTGTGTGCTTTTCTCATCTCTTATCTTAAGCACTTTACTTGTGTCTCGAAAGATTTGTCAAAATCCTAAGTGGGAAGTTTTATTCTGTAAACGCTATTCAAACCCCCCTTTCTACCGTTTTTCATACCTTCAATTGGTATCAGAGCGCAAGTTCTGATTACCACACCTAACTGTGTTCAGTGATCCGGGCCGGTGTGAAAAACAAATGGCTACCACCAGTGAAACGCAAAAAGATGGTTACAATGCAAAGCCTCCTATGTTCGATGGTCAAAGGTTCGAATATTGGAAAGACAGAATAGAAAGTTTCTTTCTGGGTTTCGACGCAGATCTCTGGGATATCATTGTGGATGGCTACGAGCGTCCAGTTGATGCTGATGGCAAGAAGATCTCCAGATCAGAGATGACTTCTGAGCAAAAGAAGCTTTACTCACAGCACCACAAAGCTAGAGCTATTCTTCTTAGTGCTATTTCCTATGAAGAGTACCAGAAGATTACATATCGTGAGTTTGCCAAGGGTATCTTTGAATCTATGAAAATGTCCCATGAAGGAAACAAGAAGGTGAAAGAATCAAAGGCGTTGTCCTTGATCCAGAAATATGAATCCTTCATCATGGAACCTACCGAATCCATTGAGGATATGTTTTCCAGATTTCAGTTACTTGTAGCTGGAATAAGATCTCTCAACAAAAGCTACACTACAAAAGGTCATGTCATAAGGGTCATTCGAAGTCTTCCTGAAAACTGGATGCCTTTAGTGACTTCAATAGAGCTTACAAGAGATGTTGAGCATATGAGTTTAGAAGAACTCATCAGCATACTGAAATGTCATGAACTGAAGCGCTCAGAAATGCAGGATCTAAGGAAGAAGTCTATAGCTTTGAAATCCAAATCTAAGAAGTCTAAATCTAAGAAGTCAAAAGCTCTCCAAGCTGAAGCAGAAGAATCTGAAGAAGCATCAGAAGATTCTGATGAAGATGAGCTGACTCCGATCTCCAAAAGGCTCAACCGTATCTGGAAGCACAGGCAGAGCAAGTACAGAGGCTCTGGAAAGGCCAAAGGAAAGTTTGAATCCTCATCAGGCCAGAAGGAGTCCTTAGTCAAGGAAGTCACATGTTTCGAATGCAAAGAATCAGGGCACTACAAGAGTGACTGTCCAAAGCTGAAAAAGGATAAGAAGCACTTCAAAACAAAGAAAAGTCTGATGGTGACTTTTGATGAATCAGAGTCAGAGGATGTTGATTCTGATGGTGAAGTTCAAGGACTCATGGCTATTGTCAAAGACAAAGAAGAAGAGTCAAAAGATGCAACTAACTCTGACTCAGCATCCGAGGAAGATCCAAACTCAGACGATGAAAATGAGGTATTCGCTTCTTTCTCAACCTCTGAACTAAAACATGCTTTGTCTGATATTATGGATAAGTATAACTCTTTATTGACTAAGCATAAAAAGTTGAAAAAGGATTTCTCTGCTGCTTCTAAGACTTCTTCTGAACATGAGAAAATTATTTCTGAATTGAAAAATTATAATCATGCTTTAGTGAATTCCAACTCTATGCTTAAGAACCATATTGCTAAGCTAGAAGAAGTGGTTGCTTGTGATGCCTCTGATAGTAAGAATGAATCTAAATATGAAAAATCCTTTCAAAGATTCCTGGCTAAAAGCGTAGACAGATGCTTAATGGCTTCAATGATCTATGGCGTAAGCAGAAATGGAATGTGTGGCATTGGCTATTCTAGACCCAGTAGAAATGAGCCTCCTATGCCTAAGGCTAAATCCTTGTATGAACATTTTGTACCCTCTGGTACTATATTGCCTGAACCATTACCTGTTAAAGTTGCTAGCCCCCCTCTCAAAAAGGGAACTTTCTCCATGTCTAAATATCATGTTAAAATTCTGTTACACTATCATGTTGAGAAACCCAAGGTGATCAGAACCTCTGAGGTAACTAACAAGAGAGGACCCAGAAAGTGGGTACCTAAGGATAAGATTATCTATGTTGCAGATATCCTTGATAGCTCCACTGAAACACCAATCATGGTATCTGGACAGTGGACGCTCGCGTCACATGATGGGAGAAAGGCGTATGTTCCAAGAGCTAAAACTTAAGCTTGGAGGCGAAGTTGGCTTTGGTGGCAACGAGAAGGGTAAAATTGTTGGTACTGGTACTATTTGTGTTGATAGTAGTCCATGCATTGATAATGTTTTATTGGAAGACGACTTAACTCACAACTTATTGTCTATAAGTCAATTAGCTGACAAGGGTTATGATGTTATTTTCAATCAAAAGTCTTGCAGGGTTGTAAGTCAGATTGATGGCTTTGTTCTGTTTAACAGCAAGAGGAAGAACAACATTTATAAGATCTGATTATCTGAGTTGGAATCTCAGAATGTGAAGTGCCTTCTTTCTGTTAATGAGGAGCAATGGGTATGGCATAGACGGTTAAGGCATGCCAGTATGAGATAGATTTCTCAGCTGAGTAAGCTCAACCTTGTCAGGGGCTTACCCGCTCTGAAGTTCTCTTTAGATGCTCTTTGTGAAGCATGTCAGAAAGGCAAATTCACAAAAGTCCCTTTCAAGGCAAAGAATGTTGTCTCTACCTCAAGGCCGTTGGAACTTCTGCATATCGACCTGTTTGGACCAGTGAAAACTGAGTCTATAGGTGGCAAAAGATATGGGATGGTCATTGTAGACGACTATAGCCGCTGGACATGGGTAAAATTTCTATCCCGCAAGGATGAGTCTCATTCTGTGTTCTCTACCTTCATAGCCCAAGTGCAAAACGAGAAGGCTTGTAGGATTGTGCGTGTCAGAAGTGACCTCGGTGGAGAGTTTGAGAATGACAAGTTTGAGAGTCTGTTTGATTCCTATGGAATTGCACATGATTTCTCTTGTCCTAGAACTCCACAACAAAATGGTGTTGTTGAGAGGAAGAACAAAACTCTTCAGGAGATGGCTAGAACCATGCTCCAAGAAACTGGCATGGCAAAGCACTTTTGGGCAGAGGCAGTAAACACAGCATGTTACATTCAGAACAGAATCTCTGTGAGACCAATTCGGAATAAGACTCCTTATGAATTGTGGAAGAATATAAAACCCAACATTTCTTATTTTCATCCTTTTGGTTGTGTTTGCTATGTTCTAAACACTAAGGATAGATTGCATAAGTTTGATGCTAAATCTTCTAAATGTCTATTACTTGGTTACTCTGATCGATCTAAAGGTTTCAGATTTTATAATACTAATGCTAAAACTATTGAAGAATCTATCCATGTTAGATTTGGTGATAAGCTTGACTCTTATCAGTCAAAGCTAGTTGAAAAGCTTGCAGATTTAAGCATAAATGTTCCTGACAAAGGCAAAGCTTCAGAGGAAGCTGAGCCAGAGGAAGATGAACTAGAAGAAGCTGGTCCCTCTGATTCACAACCTCAGAAGAAGAGCAGAATCACTGTGTCTCATCCTAAGGAATTGATTCTGGGTAACAAAGATGAACCAGTCAGAACCAGATCAGCCTTCAGACCCTCTGAAGAGACTCTGCTCAGTCTGAAAGGATTAGTGTCCTTAATTGAACCCAAGTCAATTGATGAAGCTCTTCAAGACAAGGACTGGATTCTGGCTATGGAAGAAGAACTGAATCAATTTTCCAAGAATGATGTTTGGAGCCTAGTGAAGAAACCTCAAAGCGTTCACGTGATTGGAACCAAATGGGTTTTCAGAAACAAGCTGAATGAGAAGGAGATTTAGTCAGAAACAAGGCAAGGCTAGTTGCTCAAGGCTACAGTCAGCAAGAAGGAATAGACTATACTGAAACGTTTGCTCCGGTAGCAAGATTGGAAGCTATCAGACTACTGATCTCATTCTCAGTGAATCACAACATAATTCTTCATCAGATGGATGTTAAGAGTGCCTTCCTAAATGGTTACATCTCAGAGGAAGTCTATGTTCATCAACCTCCAGGTTTTGAAGATGAGAAGAACCCTGACCATGTTTTCAAATTGAAGAAATCTCTCTATGGTCTGAAGCAAGCTCCCAGAGCATGGTATGAGAGACTCAGCTCATTCCTTCTAGAAAAAAAGTTTGTAAGGGGTAAAGTAGATACAACTCTCTTTTGCAAAACTTACAAAGATTGAAGGCATGAAAAACGGTAGAAAGGGGGGGTTTGAATAACGTTTTCAGTATAAAACTTCCACCTTAAATATTTTGACAAATCTTTCGAGAACTTAAGTGCTAAAGATAAGAGATAGAAAAGCACACAAGGATTTTATCCTGGTTCACTTGATAAATCACTCAAGCTACTCCAGTCCACCCGTTAAGGTGATTTCTTCCTTCTTAGAATGAAGGCAATCCACTAATCAGGTAAGAGTTATAACCGCACTTGAAACCTACAAGTGACTAACAATTACACTGACTTAGCTCACACTAAGATTCACTCTCTTAGTCTTCTCTAGGATCCGATCAACCTTGATCTCCTAAAGGAACTAAACAAACTGTTTATCAAAGAATTGTTTACAAGAGATTTGCTTCTAAAAAGCTAATAGTAAACTCAATGAATTTCAGATGAAAGAAAACTTAGAAGAATTTAAGATTGTCTTGCGCGTATGTGAATGCTTCTTCTAGCCGTTTCTTTCAGTCTTCAGCCTCTTTATATACTCCAAGGATTAGGGTTGAGCGTTGCATGGGAAATGCTACCGTTGGAGGGCAGTTCTGGAAAATCCAGCTTCTGCTGTGTCTAAGACTGTTAGGTAGGTCGTCAGGATAGTACATATGCTTTTGTACTTGGATAGCGACGCGACCTTTAAACCTAGGAGACTTCTGATCAGGGGAATGCTTCATATTGGAACTTGTGAAGCCGGTTGATCAGAGTCAGAGGGAAAGCCCAGATCCTCTGACCATTGTTTCTTCTGATTCTGAACTCAGAGGGAAGAACATGGTCTTCAGAGTATCTTGCTTCTGGACATCAGAACTTCACTAATCAGCTTCTGGATCTTCAGAGTCTTCTACACCATCAGAACATCTGAGCCTTCAGTGTTTCTTGGTTATCAGACTTTCTGGATCTTCAGAGCTTCTCGTGACTGAGTCCACATCAGAGTTTGTATTACTTCAGAACTTCTGAAGCTTTTCCACTGTTCATACTGAACATGGTGAATGCGAAAGCGTTGCTTGGGTAGCTCTTTATACACAGTGCTTCTGATTTGTGTGAGATTGAGTTGAGGTCAGAGCCTGTAAATAGCACACTCAGAAAAACACGTTAGAGTACCACAATTGTTCATATCAAAAGGTTAACTTGTAATCATCAAAACATAGAGTTGTACTACTAGATCAAAACTTTGATCTTACAATCTCCCCCTTTTTGATGATGACAAAACTGAGATTTTTGATGAACAATTCTTAAACATTAAACTGAATTCACTCAGAGTTTAGAGATATAGAATAACACTTATCCTGATGTGAATAGTTTATCTTGCTCATTCTGAATTCAAGTCACTGCTTGATTCTGAGCTTAGCTCCCCCTGAATCTAATACTTGATGAAAACGTTAGTAAAGTCTAGATTCTGAGCTAGATGATATAAGAGTTCAGAGTGAGAAACTTATGACATAGATGAAAATCGAGTAATCAGAGCGCATAAGTAATCAGAGTCACGGACAGGGTATCAGAGTCTTGAGTATCAGAGTCAACTTAGAATCACTTCAGAAGAAGTGAAATGTATTCCTTGTATTTGCCCAGTGACACATCTATGGTCATGAAGGTGGAACTCTTAAATTCTCCAAAAGAAAAAATAAATCACACTAACACATCTTACACATCAAAAACTGGGTTTACTCCCCCTTTTTGTCATAAGCAAAAAGCTTGGGGTGTGAAAAACTTAGCTTGAAGTACAAGGTACTCCCCCTTAGAGAAGGTCTAAGTTTAAGGAAATGAAAACGATGCAAGAATCAGAGTTAGGCGAAATAAATAGAAGAGTTAATGCAAGAGAAGAACGTTTACCACCGGTCAAGTGAGTAAAGAGAAGGGTCAGTTACCAAGAACTTAACCTCGAAAAACCGTAGGAGCATTAACTTTCAGAGAGAAAGTGAAGCCTATATAAAGCGTTGGAGAGAAAGGTAAGCTTCACACCTCGAACAATTTTCAGTAAAGAAAATGGCATCATACATCGTAGCACTAGAAGAGCTGAGGAAGAAGGCCTTTGAGGAGGACTTGTTCCTTAACATCAGGCATCCAGAGGGTGCAACGACCATCGCGGAGCTGACACGGACACTGCTGGAAGAGGACCTGCGTCCAGAGTTGGAGAGAGACCTGAAGGAATTTCTTGCCTTCGTGGAGGAGGTGCAAGAACTCAGCCGGCTTGAACTCAAGCTGCTGGAAGAAAAAGAGGGTTTGGAAGAGAAGCTCAAGACCGCAGAAGAGATTCTGGAGAGGGATGAGCTAAAGGACAGGCTCAGCAACATCCAGTATGCACTGGAGCGTCTGGAGAAGGATAGGTCAGAGCAGCGCCAGGAGTGCAGAAGAATGAGGAAAGATCCTCCATTCTAGACTTTAGGAAAAAAAATGTATGATGTAAACATAAATAATGTATGATGTAAACAGAAAAAATTATGAATAAAAGGATTTTTGCAAATATATGTGACACAAATATATATAGATATGCATAGTAATCACAAACGAACAAAGTAGAATAAGTAAATAAAAAGAAACAGAGTTTAACAAAAATAAAACAATCGTTAAAGAAAAGGAAAAAACGAAGAGATCCTAAAGCTAAGGTTTATCAGTTCGTCGCAGAAGTTCCATCATCATGTGCTTCATTTCGATCAGCATGGATTCATGAATGTCAAGACGCTGTTCCATGATGTCGAGTCTGGATGAGCTTGACTGAGCAGAACCGGAAGGAACATTCTGAGCAGCTTGAGAATCTGGAATGGATGCAGAAGGAGCAGGAGTAAACACAACTGGTGCAAGTGCTTGGCATCTAAGAGCTTCAGCCTCAGCTTCAAGTCGTTCTGCTTCTAGTCGGGCTTGTTCAGCTTGAGCTGCTGCAAGACGTGCAGCTTCTTCTGCTTGAGCTTTCTTTCTCTTGGCTTCTTCAATAGCTTCGAGAAGCTTATGTCTCTGTTCTTGTTCATGAAGAGCCACCCGTCGAGCAAACCTTTGCTTTGCAGCCTCAATGCTCTGACTTCCCTCTGTATGCAGGAGCTGCATCATAATTGGAACTTGAGCCACTAGCCAAGTGCCCAGATTGTTCCACTCATCAGCCACACGTTCAACATTCTCACTGAGGTCAGTCTGACCGTGTACATTGCGTAGCATCATAGAAGCTTCATGATAGAAAGTATTGATGCACTCAGAGAGAGATGTGGGTCGGAGGTGAGTGTAAGGAACTATGGAGAGGTTGGGTTCAGGAGAGGCTGGGTGATTGCTGCTGTGGGCTTCAGAGGCACCTTGTGGAGAACCAATGTTAAATGGTTGAGCATTGGGTTCAGAGGTTCCAAGGTGAGGTTCTGAAGTCTCAACCAGAGGATGGGGTGATCTAACCGAGGATTGGTTAGACACTGATTGTTCGGGTTCAGGTTCTGGTTGAATAGGCTCTTGTTGGTCTGGGGCAGGGTGAGCTTGTTGAGCCAAAGGGTCTGCCTCTTGTAAAGGATTGGCCAAGATAGGTTCATCTGGGTCAACTAGACGTTCAGGTCTAGGGCCAGGATATCTCCTAGGGCTTGGACAAGTGAGGTAATACTCCTCTAAGGTAGACACCTTTTCTTTTCTGACCTCCATGAATTTTCTAATGGATTCAGAGTTATTGGAGGGAGAAGAATCAGCAACATTGGTTGGGAAGGATACGGGTGTATAGGCTATGGAAGAGTCTGTATCCGTGGGTTTGAGAGCCAGACGTTCTGATGCTCTTGGGACAGAGTGATCAGAGGTTCTGGGCTCAGGTTCGGTGTGGGTAGGCTCATGAATGATGGGTTCAGAAGATAATGGGTTGTACTGAATGGTAATGGGAGAGGTAGGTTCTTCTGACCTAGAGGGTTGGTTCTGAAGCAAATTCCAGAGAGGTGCTTCAGTAGGGGAAGGTTGAAAGAATGAAGATCTTGGGGAATGTGGTGGAGAGGGGGTTTGTGCAGCTGGTTGGGATTCAGGAATAGGAGTGAGGGGATTTGAGGAGTGTTTGAGCATGGCAGATATAGGGAGTGCATCAAATAAATTCAAATCATCATCAGAAGCAAGTGCAGGCTTACTTGAATGTGCTGATGATCTAGTCACTCTGGCAGGAGGTTCAGTCCTTCTGACCACTTCAGCAGCTGGTTCCACCCGAGTAGGCTTCACCACGATTCTGACCTGCTTCTTCTTCTTCTTGGGAGGACCATCCTCATTATCACTATCATCACCATCATCAGGCTTTCTCTTCTTCTTTTTGACCAGAGGGACATCGGATTCCTCAGAAGATTCGTCCAGTATCATCTTCCGCTGAGCTTTCTTCTTGGGAGGAGAAGGAAACTCTGGTGCTGGCGGCAGTCTGCTGACGAAATCATCAAGATCGATTTCGAATCCTTGAGCCCTTAGGTCATCAACATAGCACCTAATGGCGTCAGGATTGTCTGCCTGTGTCCACAGAGGGTAGTCATTCAGAGGCATCCTTCTACTTCTGATTTCAGAAGATGTGTCTTCACGAGCAGGAGCAATCTTCTTCTGGACCAAACCCATCTTCTTCAGAGAATTTGCAGTGAAGACATCACTGACAATGGTGCTCAGATCCTCTACACATCCAGCATTGACCAGATCTTGCACCAGGTTGCTTTCAATGAGAAAGTCTGAGAGCAGTCTCCCAAAGGGGATGTACTTGATTGCTGACTTGATGGAGGCAGTGGTGCGAGACTTCCGGATGCATTCCTTCAAGTAGGAGAACAGGAAGTAGGGAAGGCAGATCTTCTTCTGGTCTTGGATGAAGAACAACATCACCTTCTGGTTGAAGTTGATGTAGTCTGGAGAACTGCCCTTTGGTCTCTGGTTTATGCAGTGGAGCAGGATCTTGTGCCAGATCCTGAGCTTAGGATGAAGGTCCATCACCTTGTAAGTTGTCTTGCCCGGTTTGTAAGTGGTGTACAGGGCCTCATTGATTGTATTCTTGGTGCTGGGTTTCAGCTTCGATTCCGTGAGTTGGAAACGATACCCAAAAGCAGTGTCTGCACCCAGCAAGTTCACGAAGGACTTCTCCGTGATGATGATCTTTCTTCCAAGAATGTACGATACCACCTGAGTATCGTCGCAGTCGGCATGCTTCCAGAATTCCTTTACCAGTTTCTCATACACCGGTCCTCGAAGTCTGTTGAAGTAATTTCCCCAACCTTGAGCTTGGACTTCAGGACGAAGATCATACCCATTTGTAGCCAGGTTTTCGAGGTCGAATCTCCATTCTGCCAGGACTTGAAGTTCCTCAGGAGCAAATACGTAGTGAACGGCACAGCCCCGTTCTGCAATTGGAAGAATCTGCTCTTGAGCTTGACCTTGATCTTGTGTCGGATTCTCAGGGCCCCGTTGACCCGTTGCTAGACCGACTACCATGTGAGGGAACTGAGGTGCATCTGCAGTAGATCTTCTGGTTTGTCTCACCATTTTTGAAGCGGTTGAAGGTTTGAGGTAGAAGATGAAGGTTGAAAGATGAAGAGAGATCAAGAGAGAAATCGAGAATAAGCGGTTTTGAAAAGCAGAGAGAGCGAGAGTAAAAACCGGAAGTGAAAGAGATCGTGTGTGTATAGTGGGTTTTGACAAATAACCGTTGTTGATTCAAAAAGCACTTTAAGATCAACGGTTGAAAATTAAAGATAGATAGTAACAGTAAACACAAATCACACACAGGAGAGAAGCACATCTACACGCAATCATAACAGACTGTCACACGGGCACAAGGAACTATGCATCAGAAATACTGACACACGTGTTGTTGTCTCAGCTTCAGAGTCAGTACCAGTGGGTACACACACTCTGATTGAGTTACCTTCTGGACTAGACATCTTCTGATCAAGAAGTATCATAGTCAGAGGTTCTGATCCATCTTCACTCTGGACAAAAGTCCATGTTTAGATTTTTCAGAATAAAATTAAATCTATCCTCTGCTAAGGGCTTTGTAAAGATATCTGCCCATTGATGGTCAGTATCAACAAACTTCAGAAGAAGTACGCCCTTCTGTACATAATCTCTAATAAAGTGATACTTTACCTCAACATTGCCCTTGAATGCAAGATAGGATTCTTACTTAATGAGATTGCAGCAGTGTTATCACAATAGATTGGGATATTGCTCTCAAGGATCTGATAATCCTCCAGCTGATGTTTCATCCAGAGCATCTGAGTGCTGCATATTGCTGCTGAGATATATTCTGCCTCTGCAGTTGATAGTGCAATGGTTGATTGCCTCTTGCTTGCCCATGAGACTAGATTGCTTCCCAGAAATTGACAATTTCCAGAAGTACTTTTTCTCTCTGTTCTATCTCCAGCATAATCAGCATCACAATAACCTGAAAGCTTATACTCTGATGTTTTCTTATACATCAAGCCAAGGTTAGTGGTGCCTTTCAGATACCTTAGGATCCTCTTAACAGCAGTTAAGTGGGTTTCCCTTAGATCTGATTGGAAACGAGCACATAAGTGAACACTAAATAGTATGTCTGGCCTAGATGCAGTTAAGTATAGAAGTGAACCTATCATGCCACGATAGAGCTTCTGACATACTTTACCACTTTTATCTTCTTTCTCCAGAATGCATGTAGGATGCATTGGAGTCTTGGCCACTGTAGATTCCAGCATATTGAACTTCTTCAGAAGTTCTTTAGTGTACTTGCTCTGATGGATATATGTTCCTTCTGGTGTTTGATCAACTTGTATTCCCAGAAAGTACTTTAATTCTCCCATCATACTCATCTCGAATTCAGCCTGCATCATCTCAGAAAATTCTTTGCATAGAGATTGATTAGCAGAACCAAATATAATATCATCAACATAAATTTGCACAATTAAGATATCATCTTTATAAGTCTTGCAAAAGAGAGTTGTATCTACTTTACCCCTTACAAACTCATTCTCCAGGAGGAATGAACTAAGTCTCTCATACCATGCTCTGGGAGCTTGCTTCAGACCGTAGAGTGATTTCTTCAATTTGAACACATGGTCTGGTTTCTTCTCATCTTCAAAACCTGGGGGTTGATGAACATAGACTTCCTCTAAGATATAACCATTTAGGAAGGCACTCTTTACGTCCATCTGATGTAGAACTATGTTGTGATTTACTGAGAAAGAGATCAACAGTCTGATTGCCTCCAGTCTTGCTACTGGAGCAAATGTTTCAGTGTAGTCTATTCCTTCCTGCTGGCTGTAGCCTTGAGCAACTAGCCTTGCCTTGTTTCTGACTACATCTCCTTTCTCATTCAGCTTGTTTCTGAATACCCATTTCGTTCCAATAACATGGACACTCTCAGGCTTCTTCACTAAGCTCCAAACATCGTTCTTGGAAAATTGATTCAATTCTTCTTCCATGGCCAGAATCCAATCCTTGTCCTGAAGAGCTTCATCTATGGACTTGGGTTCAATTAAGGACACCAATCCTTTCAGACTGAGCAAGGTCTCTTCAGAGGGTCTGAAGGCAGATCTGGTTCTGACTGGTTCGTCTTTGTTGCCCAGAATCAATTCCTTAGGGTGAGCTGCAGTGATTCTGCTCTTCTTCAGAGTTTGTGAGTTAGAGGGACCAGCTTCTTCCTCTGGTTCATCTTCCTCTGGCTCATCTTCCTCTGGAGCTTTGCCTTTGTCAGAAACATTAATGCTTAAATCTGCAAACTTTTCAACTAGCTTTGACTGGTCAGAGTCAAGCTTATCATCAAATCTAACATGAATAGATTCTTCAATAGTCTTAGCATCAGTATTATAAAATCTAAAACCTTTAGATCTCTCAGAGTAACCGAGTAATAGACACTTAGAAGACTTAGCATCAAATTTATGCAATCTATCCTTAGTATTGAGAACATAACAAACACAGCCAAAAGGATGAAAGTAAGAAATGTTGGGTTTTATGTTCTTCCACAATTCATAAGGAGTCTTATTCAGAATTGGTCTCACAGAGATTCTGTTCTGAATGTAACATGCTGTATTTACTGCCTCTGCCCAAAAGTGCTTAGCCATGCTAGTTTCTTGGAGCATGGTTCTAGCCATCTCCTGAAGAGTTCTGTTCTTCCTCTCAACAACACCATTTTGTTGAGGAGTTCTGGGACAAGAGAAATCATGTGCAATTCCATAGGAATCAAACAGACTCTCAAACTTGTCATTCTCAAACTCTCCTCTATGGTCACTTCTGACACGCACAATCCTACAAGCCTTCTCGTTTTGCACTTGAGCAATGAAGGTAGAGAACACAGCATGAGACTCATCCTTGCGGGTTAGAAACTTTACCCATGTCCAGCGGCTATAGTCATCAACGATAACCATCCCATATCTCTTGCCACCTATAGACTCAGTTTTCACTGGTCCAAAAAGGTCGATATGCAGAAGTCTAACGGCCTTGAGGTTGAGACAACATTCTTTGCCTTGAAAGGACTTTTGTGAATTTGCCTTTCTGACATGCTTCACAAAAGAGCGTCTGAAGCGAACTTCAGATTGGGTAAG
>NW_026645414.1:747709-759219 GCF_012489685.1 Lotus japonicus
TGCTTTCTGAATTGGCTGTTAGAGAAGATAGTGTTGTTGAAATAGTTGGAACTTGGTGAGAATTATTAAAGAAGGGTGATGATCAATCAAAAGCACATGCAACTGATGTGATGTGGGTTTTGTTCGGCAAAGAGAACTCATCATATTGAAGGTATGAAAAACGGTAGAAAGGGGGGGTTTGAATAACGTTTTCAGTATAAAACTTCCACCTTAAAGATTTTGACAAATCTTTCGAGAAACTCAAGTGCTAAAGATAAGAGATAGAAAAGCACACAAGGATTTTATCCTGGTTCACTTTATAAATCACTCAAGCTACTCCAGTCCACCCGTTAAGGTGATTTCTTCCTTCTTAAATGAAGGCAATCCACTAATCAGGTAAGAGTTACAACTGCACTTGAAACCTACAAGTGACTAACAATTACACTGACTTAGCTCACACTAAGATTCACTCTCTTAGTCTTCTCTAGGATCCGATCAGCCTTGATCTCCTAAAGGAACTAAACAAACTGTTTATCAAAGAATTGTTTACAAGAGATTTGCTTCTAAAAAGCTAATAGTAAACTCAATGAATTTCAGATGAAAGAAAAACTTAGAAGAATTTAAGATTGTCTTGCGCGTATGTGAATGTTTCTTTTTTTTTTTTTTTTCTTTCAGTCTTCAGTCTCTTTATATACTCCAAGGATTAGGGTTGAGCGTTGCATGGGAAATGCTACCGTTGGAGGGCAGTTCTGGAAAATCCAGCTTCTGCTGTGTCTGAGACTGTTAGGTAGGTCGTCAGGATAGTACATATGCTTTTGTACTTGGATAGCGACGCGACCTTTAAACCTAGGAGACTTCTGATCAGGGGAATGCTTCATATTGGAACTTGTGAAGCCGGTTGATCAGAGTCAGAGGGAAAGCCCAGATCCTCTGACCATTGTTTCTTCTGATTCTGAACTCAGAGGGAAGAACATGGTCTTCAGAGTATCTTGCTTCTGGACATCAGAACTTCACTAATCAGCTTCTGGATCTTCAGAGTCTTCTACACCATCAGAACATCTAAGCCTTCAGTGTTTCTTGGTTATCAGACTTTCTGGATCTTCAGAGCTTCTCGTGACTGAGTCCACATCAGAGTTTGTATAACTTCAGAACTTCTGAAGCTTTTCCACTGTTCATACTGAACATGGTGAATGCGAAAGCGTTGCTTGGGTAGCTCTTTATACACAGTGCTTCTGATTTGTGTGAGATTGAGTTGAGGTCAGAGCCTGCAAATAGCACACTCAGAAAAACACGTTAGAGTACCACAATTGTTCATATCAAAAGGTTAACTTGTAATCATCAAAACATAGAGTTGTACTACTAGATCAAAACTTGATCTTACAATCTCCCCCTTTTTGATGATGACAAAACTAAGATTTTTGATGAACAATTCTTAAACATTAAACTGAATTCACTCAGAGTTTAGAGATATAGAATAAGACTTATCCTGATGTGAATAGTTTATCTTGCTCATTCTGAATTCAAGTCACTGCTTGATTCTGAGCTTAGCTCCCCCTGAATCTAATACTTGATGAAAACGTTAGTAAAGTCTAGATTCTGAGCTAAATGATATAAGAGTTCAGAGAGAGAAACTTATGACATAGATGAAAATCGAGTAATCAGAGCGCATAAGTAATCAGAGTCACGGACAGGGTATCAGAGTCTTGGTTAACGGAGTCAACTTATAATCACTTCAGAAGAAGTGAAATGTATTCCTTGTATTTGCCCAGTGACACATCTATGGTCATGAAGGTGGAACTCTTAAATTCTCCAAAAGAAAAAATAAATCACACTAACACATCTTACACATCAAAAACTGGGTTTACTCCCCCTTTTTGTCATAAGCAAAAAGCTTGGGGTGTGAAAAACTTAGCTTGAAGTACAAGGTACTCCCCCTTAGAGAAGGTCTAAGTTTAAAGGAAAAGAAAGTGATGCAAGAATCAGAGTTAGGCGAAATAAATAGAAGAGTTAATGCAAGAGAAGAACGTTTACCACCGGTCAAGAGAGTAAAGAGAAGGGTCAGTTACCAAGAACTTAACCTCGAGAAACCGTAGGAGCATTAACTTTCAGAGAGAAAGTGAAGCCTATATAAAGTGTTGGAGAGAAAGGTAAGCTTCACACCTCGAACAAGTTTCAGTAAGAAAATGGCATCATACATCGTAGCACTAGAAGAGCTGAGGAAGAAGGCCTTTGAGGAGGACTTGTTCCTTAACATCAGGCATCCAGAGGGTACAACGACCATCGCAGAGCTGACACGGACACTGCTGGAAGAGGACCTGCGTCCAGAGGTGAAGAGAGACCTGAGGGAATTTCTTGCCTTCGTGGAGGAGGTGCAAGAACTCAGCCGGCTTGAACTCAAGCTGCTGGAAGAAAAAGAGAGTTTGGAAGAGAAGCTCAAGACCGCAGAAGAGATTCTGGAGAGGAATGAGCTAAAGGACAGGCTCAACAACATCCAGCATGCACTGGAGCGTCTGGAGAAGGATAGGTCAGAGCAGCGCCAGGAGTGCAGAAGAATGAGGAGGGATCCTCCATTCTAGACTTAGGGAAGGAATGGATGATGTAAACATAAAGAATGTATGATGTAAACAGAAAAATATTATGAATAAAGGATTTTTGCAAACATATGTGACACAAATATATATAGATATGCATAGATAATCACAAACGAACAAAGTAGAATAAGTAAATAAAAAGAAACAGAGTTTAACAAAAATAAAACAATGTTAAAGAAAAAGAAAAACGAAGAGATCCTAAAAACTAAGGTTTATCAGTTCGTCGCAGAAGTTCCATCATCATGTGCTTCATCTCAATCAGCATGGATTCATGAATGTCAAGACGCTGTTCCATGATGTCGAGTCTGGATGAGCTTGACTGAGCAGAACCGGAAGGAACATTCTGAGCAGCTTGAGGATCTGGAATGGAAGCAGAAGCAGCAGGAGTAAACACTACTGGTGCAAGTGCTTGGCATCTAAGAGCCTCAGCCTCAAGTCGTTCTGCCTCTAATCGGGCTTGTTCAGCTTGAGCTGCTGCTTGACGTGCAGCTTCTTCTGCTTGAGCTTTCTTTCTCTTGGCTTCTTCAATAGCTTCAAGAAGCTTATGTCTCTGTTCTTGTTCATGAAGAGCCACCCTTCGAGCAAACCTTTGCTTTGCAGCCTCAATGCTCTGACTTCCCTCTGCATGCAGGAGCTGCATCATAATTGGAACTTGAGCCACTAGCCAAGTGCCCAGAGTGTTCCACTCATCAGCCACACGTTCAGCATTCTCACTGAGGTCAGTCTGACCGTGCACATTGCGTAGCATCAAAGAAGCTTGATGATAGAAAGTATTGATGCACTCAGAGAGAGATGTGGGTCGGAGGTGAGTGTAAGGGATTATGGAGAGGTTGGTTTCAGGAGAGGCTGGGTGATTGCTGCTGTGAGCTTCAGAGGCACCTTGTGGAGAGCCAATGTTAAACGTTTGAGCATTGGGTTCAGAGGTTCCAAGGTGAGGTTCTGAAGTTTCAACCAGAGGATGGGTGATCTAACCGAGGATTGGTTAGACACTGATTGTTCGGGTTCAGGTTCTGGTTGAATAGGCTCTTGTTGGTCTGGGCAGGGTGAGCTTGTTGAGCCAAAGGGTCTGCCTCTTGTAAAGGATTGGCCAAGATAGGTTCATCTGGGTCAACTAGACGTTCAGGTCTAGGGCCAGATATCTCCTAGGGCTTGGACAGGTGAGGTAATACTCTTCTAAGGTAGACACCTTTTCTTTCTGACCTCCATGAATTTTCTAATGGATTCAGAGTTATTGGAGGGAGAAGAATCAGCAACATTGGTTGGGAAGGATACAGGTGTAAAGGCTGTGGAAGAGTCTGTATCCGTGGGTTTGAGAGCCAGACGTTCTGATGCTCTTGGGACAGAGTGATCAGAGGTTCTGGGCTCAGGTTCTGTGTGGGTAGGCTCTGGTTGTGCATGAATGATGGGTTCAGAAGATAATGGGTTGTACTGGAATGGTAATGGGAGAGGTAGGTTCTTCTGACCTAGAGGGTTGGTTCTGAAGCAAAATTCCAGAGAGGTGCTTCAGTAGGGGAAGGTTGAAAGAATGAAGATCTTGGAGACTGTGGTGGAGAGGTGGTTTGAGCAGCTGGTTGGATTCAGGAATAGGAGTGAGGGGATTTGAGGAGTGTTTGAGCATGACAGATATTAGGGAGTGCATCAAATAAATTCAAATCATCATCAGAAGC
Source organism: Lotus japonicus (assembly GCF_012489685.1). NCBI lineage: Eukaryota > Viridiplantae > Streptophyta > Magnoliopsida > Fabales > Fabaceae > Lotus > Lotus japonicus. Next base: position 751,947 of record NW_026645414.1, read on the forward strand.
AAGTGCAGACTTACTTGAATGTGCTGATGATCTAGTCACTCTGGCAGGAGGTTCAGTCCTTCTGACCACTTTCAGCAGCTGGTTCCACCCGAGTAGGCTTCACCACGATTCTGACCTGCTTCTTCTTCTTCTTAGGAGACCATCCTCATTATCACTATCATCACCATCATCAGGCTTTCTCTTCTTCTTTTTGACCAGAGGGACATCTGATTCCTCAGAAGATTCTTCTAGGATCATCTTCCTCTGAGCTTTCTTCTTGGGAGGAGAAGGAAACTCTGGAGCTGGCGGCAGTCTGCTGAAGAATTCATCAAGATCAATTTCGAATCCTTGAGCCCTTAGGTCTTCAACATAGCACCTAATGGCGTCAGGATTGTCTGCCTGAGTCCACAGAGGGTAGTCATTTAGAGGCATCCTTCTACTTCTGATTTCAGAAGATGTGTCTTCACGAGCAGGGGCGATTTTCTTCTGGACCAAGCCCATCTTCTTCAGAGAATTTGCAGTGAAGACATCACTAACAATGGTGGTCAGATCCTCTACACATCCAGCATGGACCAGATCTTGCACCAGGTTGCTTTCAATGAAAAAGTCTGAGAGCAGTCTCCCAAAGGGGATGTACTTGATTGCTGACTTGATGGAGGCAGTGGTGCGAGACTTCCGGATACATTCTTCAAGTAGGAGAACAGGAAGTAGGGAAGGCAGATCTTCTTCTGGTCTTGGATGAAGAACAACATCACCTTCTGGTTGAAGTTGATGTAGTCTGGAGAACTGCCCTTTGGTCTCTGGTTTATGCAGTGGAGCAGGATCTTGTGCCAGATTCTGAGCTTAGGATGAAGGTCCATCACCTTGTAATTCGTCTTGCCCGGTTTGTAATTGGTGTACAGGGCCTCGTTGATTGTATTCTTGGTGCTGGGTTTCAGCTTCGATTCCGTGAGTTGGAAACGATACCCAAAGCAGTGTCTGCACCCAGCAAATTCACGAAAGACTTCTCCGTGATGATGATCTTTCTTCCAAGAACGTGAGATACCACCTGAGTATCATCACAGTCGGCGTGCTTCCAGAATTCCTTTACCAGTCTATCATACACCGGTCCTCGAAGTCTGTTGAAGTAATTTCCCCAACCTTGAACTTGGACTTCAGGACGAAGATCATACCCATTTGTAGCCAGGTTGTCGAGGTCGAATCTCCATTCTGCCAGGACTTGGAGTTCCTCAGGAGCAAATACGCAGTGAACGGCACAGCCCCGTTCTGCAATTGGAACAATCTGCTCTTGAGCTTGACCTTGATCTTGGTGTCGGATTCTCAGGGCCCCTTTGACCCGTTGCTAGACCGACTACCATGTGAGGGAACTGAGGTGCATCTGCAGTAGATCTTCTGGTTTGACTCACCATTTTTGAAGCGGTTGAAGGTTTGAGGTAGAAGATGAAGGTTGAAAGATGAAGAGAGATCGAGAGAGAAATCGAGGATAAGCGGTTTTTGAAAAGCAGAGAGAGCGAGAGTGAAAACCGGGAAGTGAAAGAGATCGTGTGTGTATAGTGGGTTTTGACAAATAACCGTTGTTGATTCAAAAAGCAATTTAAGATCAACGGTTGAAATTAAAGATAGGTGTAACAGTAAATACACAAATCACACTCAGGAGAGAAGCACATCTACACGCAATCATAACAGACTGTCACACGGGCACAAGGAACTATGCATCAGAAATACTGACACACGTGTTGTTGTCTCAGCTTCAGAGTCCAGTACCAGTGGGTACACACACTCTGATTGAGTTACCTTCTGGACTAGACATCTTCTGATCAAGAAGTATCATAGTCAGAGGTTCTGATCCATCTTCACTCTGGACAAAAGTCCATGTTTAGATTTTTCAGAATAAAATTAAATCTATCCTCTGCTAAGGGCTTTGTAAAGATATCTGCCCATTGATGGTCAGTATCAAAAACTTCAGAAGAAGTACGCCCTTCTGTACATAATCTCTAATAAAGTGATACTTTACCTCAATGTGCTTTGCCCTTGAATGCAGGATAGGATTCTTACTCAATGAGATTGCAGCAGTGTTATCACAATAGATTGGGATATTGCTCTCAAGGATCTGATAATCCTCCAGCTGATGTTTCATCCAGAGCATCTGAGTGCTGCATATTGCTGCTGAGATATATTCTGCCTCTGCATTGATAGTGCAATGGTTGATTGCCTCTTGCTTGCCCATGAGACTAGATTGCTTCCCAGAAATTGACAATTTCCGGAATACTTTCCTCTCTGTTCTCTCTCCAGCATAATCAGCATCACAGTAACCTGAAAGCTTATACTCTGATGTTTTCTTATACATCAAGCCAAGGTTAGTGGTGCCTTTCAGATACCTTAGGATCCTCTTAACAGCAGTTAAGTGGGTTTCCCTTGGATCTGATTGGAAACGAGCACATAAATGAACACTAAATAGTATGTCTGGCCTAGATGCAGTTAAGTATAGAAGTGAACCTATCATGCCACGATAGAGTTCTGACATACTTTACCACTTTTATCTTCTTTCTCCAGAATGCATGTAGGATGCATTGGAGTCTTGGCCACTGTAGATTCCAGCATATTGAACTTCTTCAGAAGTTCTTTAGTGTACTTGCTCTGATGGATATATGTTCCTTCTGGTGTTTGATAACTTGTATTCCCAGAAAGTACTTTAATTCTCCCATCATACTCATCTCAAATTCAGCCTGCATCATCTCAGAAAATTCTTTGCATAGAGATTGATTAGCAGAACCAAAATAATATCATCAACATAAATTTGCACAATTAAGATATCATCTTTATAAGTCTTGCAAAAAAGAGTTGTATCTACTTTACCCCTTACAAAACTCATTTCCAGAAGGAATGAGCTAAGTCTCTCATACCATGCTCTGGAAGCTTGCTTCAGACCGTAGAGTGATTTCTTCAATTTGAACACATGGTCTGGTTTCTTCTCATCTTCGAAACCTGGGGGTGATGAAATAGACTTCCTCTGAGATATAACCATTTAGGGAAGGCACTCTTTACGTCCATCTGATGTAGAACTATGTTGTGATTTACTGGAGAAAGAGATCAACAGTCTGATTGCCTCCAGTCTTGCTACTGGAGCAAATGTTTCAGTGTAGTCTATTCCTTCCTGCTGGCTGTAGCCTTGAGCAACTAGCCTTGCCTTGTTTCTGACTACATCTCCTTTCTCATTCAGCTTGTTTCTGAAACCATTTCGTTCCAATACATGGACACTCTCAGGCTTCTTCACTAAGCTCCAAACATCGTTCTTGGAAAATTGATTCAATTCTTCTTGCCATGGCCAGAATCCAATCTTTGTCCTGAAGAGCTTCATCTATGGACTTGGGTTCAATTAAGGACACCAATCCTTCAGACTGAGCAAGGTCTTTCAGAGGGTCTGAAGGCAGATCTGGTTCTGACTGGTTCGTCTTTGTTGCCCAGAATCAATTCCTTAGGGTGAGCTGCAGTGATTCTGGCTCTTCTTCAGAGTTTGGAGTTAGAGGGACCAGCTTCTTCCTCTGGTTCATTTCCTCTGGCTCAACTTCCTCTAGAGCTTTGCCTTTGTCAGAAACATTAATGCTTAATCTGCAAACTTTTCAAACTAGCTTTGACTGGTCAGAGTCAAGCTTATCGTCAAATCTAACATGAATAGATTCTTCATAGTCTTAGCATCAGTATTATAAAATCTAAAACCTTTAGATCTCTCAGAGTAACCGAGCAATAAGACACTTAGAAGATTTAGCATCAATTTATGCAATCTATCCTTAGTATGGAGAACATAACAAACCACAGCCAAAAGGATGAAAATAAGAAATGTTGGGTTTTATGTTCTTCCACAATTCATAAGGAGTCTTATTCAGAATTGGTCTCACAGAGATCTGTTCTGAATGTAACATGCTGTATTTACTGCCTCTGCCAAAAGTGCTTAGCCATGCCAGTTTCTTGGAGCATGGTTCTAGCCATCTCCTGAAGAGTTATGTTCTTCCTCTCAACCAACACCGTTTTGTTGAGGAGTTCTGGGACAAGAGAAATCATGTGCAATTCCATAGATCAAACAGACTCTCAAACTTGTCATTCTCAAACTCTCCACCATGGTCGCTTCTGACACGCACAATCCTACAAGCCTTCTCGTTTTGCACTTGAGCAATGAAGGTAGAGAACACAGCATGAGACTCATCCTTGCGGGTTAGAAACTTTACCCATGTCCAGCGGCTATAGTCATCAACGATAACCATCCCATATCTCTTGCCACCTATAGACTCAGTTTTCACTGGTCCAAAAAGGTCGATATGCAGAAGTTCTAACGGCCTTGAGGTTGAGACAACATTCTTTGCCTTGAAAGGGACTTTTGTGAATTTGCCTTTCTGACATGCTTCACAAAGAGCGTCTGAAGCAAACTTCAGATTGGGTAAGCCCCTGACAAGGTTTAGCTTGCTCAGCTGAGAAATCTTTCTCATACTGGCATGCCCTAACCGTCTATGCCATACCCACTGCTCTTCATTAACAGACAGAAGGCACTTCACATTCTGAGCCTCCAACTCAGATAATCTGATCTTATAAATGTTGTTCTTCCTCTTGCTGTTAAACAGAACAGAGCCATCGATTTGACTTACAGCCCGGCAGGACTTTTGATTGAATATAACATCATAACCCTTGTCAGCTAATTGACTTATAGACAATAAGTTATGTGTTAAGCCGTCTACCAATAACACATTACCAATGCATGGACTACTATCTACACAAATAGTACCAGTACCAACAATTTTACCCTTTTCATTTCCTCCAAAGCCAACTTCGCCTCCAGGCTTAAGTTTCAGCTCTCGGAACATACGCCTTTCTCCCGTCATGTGACGCGAGCATCCACTGTCCAGATACCATGATTGGTGTTTCAGTGGAGCTATCAAGGATATCTCATTTTCATCGTCTGAGTTAGGATCTCCTTCTGATTCTGAGTCAGAGTCAACAACTCTCTTTGACTCTGCTTCCTTGTCTTTGACAATCGCCATGAGTCCTTGGACTTCACCATCAGAGTCAACATCCTCTGACTCTGATTCATCAAATGTCACCATCAGACTCTTCTTCGTCTTGAAGTGCTTCTTTGGCTTCTTGTCCTTCTTCAACTTTGGACAATCACTTTTGTAGTGCCCAGATTCTTTGCACTCAAAACATGTGACTTCCTTGATTGATGAAGACTTCTTCTGGCCTGAGGACTCATACTTTCCTTTTGCCTTTCCAGAGCCTTTGAACTTGCTCTGCCTGTGCTTCCAGATGCGGTTGAGTCTCTTGGAGATCAGAGTCAGCTCATCTTCATCAGAATCTTCTGATGCTTCTTCAGATTCCTCTTCTTCAGCTTGAAGAGCTTTTGACTTCTCAACCTTAGCCTTTTCAGATTTAGATTTCAAGGCTATGGACTTTTTCCTCAGATCTTGCATCTCTGAGCGTTTCAGCTCATGGCATTTCAAAATGCTGATGAGTTCTTCTAAACTCATATTCTCAACGTCTCTCGTGAGCTCTATTGAAGTCACTAAAGGCATCCAACTTTCAGGAAGACACCTGATGACCCTTATGACATGATCTTTTGTTGTGTAGCTCTTGTTGAGAGGTCGTATGCCAGCTACAAGCAGCTGAAATCTGGAGAACATTTCTTCAATGGACTCATTTGGCTCCATGATGAAGGATTCATATTTTTGGATCAAAGACAATGCCTTTGATTCTTTGACTTTCTTGTTTCCTTCATGAGACATCTTCAGAGATTCGAAAATGCCTTTCGCAAACTCACGATCTGTAATCTTCTGGTACTCTTCATAGGAAATAGCACTTAGAAGAATTGCTCTTGCTTTGTGATGTTGTGAGTACAGCTTCTTTTGATCTGCAGTCATCTCTGACCTTGGGATCTTCTTGCCATCTGCATCAACTGGACGCTCGTAGCCATCCATAATAATATCCCAGAGATCTGCATCGAAACCCAGAAAGAAACTTTCCAGTCTATCTTTCCAATATTCGAACCTTTGACCGTCGAACATAGGAGGCTTTGCATTGTAACCATCTCTTTGAGTTTCACTGGTGGTGGCAGCCATTGTTTTTCACACCGGCCCGGATCACTGAACACTGTTAGGTGTGGTAATCAGAACTTGCGCTCTGATACCAATTGAAGGTATGAAAAACGGTAGAAAGGGGGGGTTTGAATAACGTTTTCAGTATAAAACTTCCACCTTAAAGATTTTGACAAATCTTTCGAGAACTCAAGTGCTAAAGATAAGAGATAGAAAAGCACACAAGGATTTTATCCTGGTTCACTTGATAAATCACTCAAGCTACTCCAGTCCACCCGTTAAGGTGATTTCTTCCTTCTTAGAATGAAGGCAATCCACTAATCAGGTAAGAGTTACAACTGCACTTGAAACCTACAAGTGACTAACAATTACACTGACTTAGCTCACACTAAGATTCACTCTCTTAGTCTTCTCTAGGATCCGATCAGCCTTGATCTCCTAAAGGAACTAAACAAACTGTTTATCAAAGAATTGTTTACAAGAGATTTGCTTCTAAAAAGCTAATAGTAAACTCAATGAATTTCAGATGAAAGAAAAACTTAGAAGAATTTAAGATTGTCTTGCGCGTATGTGAATGTTTCTTTTTTTTTTTTTTCTTTCAGTCTTCAGTCTCTTATATACTCCAAGGATTAGGGTTGAGCGTTGCATGGGAAATGCTACCGTTGGAGGGCAGTTCTGGAAAATCCAGCTTCTGCTGTGTCTGAGACTGTTAGGTAGGTCGTCAGGATAGTACATATGCTTTTGTACTTGGATAGCGACGCGACCTTTAAACCTAGGAGACTTCTGATCAGGGGAATGCTTCATATTGGAACTTGTGAAGCCGGTTGATCAGAGTCAGAGGGAAAGCCCAGATCCTCTGACCATTGTTTCTTCTGATTCTGAACTCAGAGGGAAGAACATGGTCTTCAGAGTATCTTGCTTCTGGACATCAGAACTTCACTAATCAGCTTCTGGATCTTCAGAGTCTTCTACACCATCAGAACATCTGAGCCTTCAGTGTTTCTTGGTTATCAGACTTTCTGGATCTTCAGAGCTTCTCGTGACTGAGTCCACATCAGAGTTTGTATAACTTCAGAACTTCTGAAGCTTTTTCCACTGTTCATACTGAACATGGTGAATGCGAAAGCGTTGCTTGGGTAGCTCTTTATACAGTGCTTCTGATTTGTGTGAGATTGAGTTGAGGTCAGAGCCTGCAAATAGCACACTCAGAAAACACG
>NW_026645414.1:759319-771617 GCF_012489685.1 Lotus japonicus
GGGGGGGGGTTTGAATAACGTTTTCAGTATAAAGCTTCCACCTTAAAGATTTTGACAAATCTTTCGAGAACTTAAGTGCTAAAGATAAGAGATAGAAAAGCACACAAGGATTTTATCCTGGTTCACTTGATAAATCACTCAAGCTACTCCAGTCCACCCGTTAAGGTGATTTCTTCCTTCTTAGAATGAAGGCAATCCACTAATCAGGTAAGAGTTACAACTGCACTTGAAACCTACAAGTGACTAACAATTACACTGACTTAGCTCACACTAAGATTCACTCTCTTAGTCTTCTCTAGGATCCGATCAACCTTGATCTCCTAAAGGAACTAAACAAACTGTTTATCAAAGAATTGTTTACAAGAGATTTGCTTCTAAAAAGCTAATAGTAAACTCAATGAATTTCAGATGAAAGAAAGCTTAGAAGAATTTAAATTGTCTTGCGCGTATGTGAATGCTTCTAGCCGCTTCTTTCAGTCTTCAGCCTCTTTATATACTCCAAGGATTAGGGTTGAGCGTTGCATGGGAAATGCTACCGTTGGAGGGCAGTTCTGGAAAATCCAGCTTCTGCTATGTCTGAGACTGTTAGGTAGGTCGTCAGGAAGGTACAATTGCTTTTGTACTTGGATAGCGACTTGACCTTTAAACCTAGGAGACTTCTGATCAGGGGAATGCTTCATATTGGAACTTGTGAAGCCGGTTGATCAGAGTCAGAGGGAAAGCCCAGATCCTCTGACCATTATTTCTTCTGATTCTGAACTCAGAGGGAAGAACATGGTCTTCAGAGTATCTTGCTTCTGGACATCAGAACTTCACTAATCAGCTTCTGGATCTTCAGAGTCTTCTACACCATCAGAATATCTGAGCCTTCAGTGTTTCTTGGTTATCAGACTTTCTGGATCTTCAGAACTTCTAGTGACTGAGTCCACATCAGAGTTTGTATAACTTCAGAACTTCTGAAGCTTTTCCACTGTTCATACTGAACATGGTGAATGCGAAAGCGTTGCTTGGGTCGCTCTTTATACACAGTGCTTCTGATTTGTGTGAGATTGAGTTGAGGTCAGAGCCTGTAAATAGCACACTCAGAAAAACACGTTAGAGTACCACAATTGTTCATATCAAAAGATTAACTTGTAATCATCAAAACATAGAGTTGTACTACTAGATCAAAACTTGATCTTACAATCTCCCCCTTTTGATGATGACAAAACTAAGATTTTTGATGAACAATTCTTAAACATTAAACTAAATTCACTCAGAGTTTAGAGATATAGAATAAGACTTATCCTGATGTGAATAGTTTATCTTGCTCATTCTGAAGTCAAGTCACTGCTGATTCTGAGCTTAGCTCCCCCTGAATCTAATACTTGATGAAAACATTAGTAAAGTCTAGATTCTGAGCTAAATGATATAAGAGTTCAGAGTGAAAAACTTATGACATAGATGAAAATAGAGTAATCAGAGCGCATAAGTAATCAGAGTCACTGACAAGGTATCAGAGTCTTGGGTATTAGAGTCAAATTAGAATCACTTCAGAAGAAGTGAAATGTATTCCTTGTATTTGCCCAGTGACACATCTATGGTCATAAAGGTGGAACTCTTAAATTCTCCAAAGGAAAAATAAATCACACTAACACATCTTACACATCAAAAACTGGGTTTACTCCCCCTTTTTGTCATAAGCAAAAAGCTTGGGGTGTGAAAAACTTAGCTTGAAGTACAAGGTACTCCTCCTTAGAGAAGGTCTAAGTTTAAAGAAAATGAAAACGATGCAAGAATCAGAGTTAGGCGAAATAAATAGAAGAGTTAATGCAAGAAAGAACGTTTACCACCGGTCAAGGGAGTAAAGAGGAGGGTCAGTTACCAAGAACTTAACCTCGAGAAACTGTAGGAGCATTAACTTTCAGAGAGAGAGTGAAGCCTATATAAAGCGTTGGAGAGAAGGTAAGCTTCACAACTCGAACAATTTTCAGTAAAAAAAAATGGCATCATATATCGTAGCACTAGAAGAGCTGAGGAAGAAGGCCTTTGAGGAGGACTTGTTCCTGAACATCAGGCATCCAGAGGGTACTAGGACCATCTCAGAGCTAACACGGACACTGCTGGAAGGAGGACCTGCGTCCAGAGTTGAAGAGAGACCTGAGGGAATTTCTTGCCTTCGTGGAGGAGGTGCAAGAACTCAGCCAGCTTGAACTCAAGCTGCTGGAAGAAAAGAGAGGTTTGAAGAGAAGCTCAAGACTGCAGAAGAGATTCTGGAGAGGGATGAGCTAAAAGACAGGCTCAACAACATCCAGTATGCACTGGAGCGTCTGGAGAAGGATAGGTCAGAGCAGCGCCGGGAGTGCAGAAGAATGAGGAGGGATCCTCCATTCTAGACTTTAGGAAAAGAATGTATGATGTAAACATAGAGAAATTATGAATAAAAAGATTTTTGCAAGCATATGTGACAAAAATATATATAGATATGCATAGATAATCATAAACGAACAAAGTAGAATAAATAGAAAAAGAAACAGAAGTTAACAAAATAAAACAAAGTTAAAAAAAAGAAAAGCGAAGAGATCCTAAAACTAGGGTTTATCAGATCTACGCAGAAGTTCCATCATCATGTGCTTCATTTCAAGTAGCATGGATTCATGAGTGTCAAGACGCTGTTCCATGATGTCGAGTCTGGACGAGCTTGACTGAGTAGAACTGGAAGGAACATTCTGAGCAGCTTGAGGAGCTGGAATGGAAGCAGAAGCAGCAGGAGTAAACACTACTGGTGCAAGTGCTTGGCATCTAAGGGCTTCAGCCTCAGCTTCAAGTCGTTCTGCCTCTAATCTGGCTTGTTCAGCTTGAGCTGCTGCTTGTCGTGCAGCTTCTTCTGCTTGTTCTTTCTTTCTTTTGGCTTCTTCAATAGCTTCAAGTAGCTTATGTCTCTGTTCTTGTTCATGAAGAGCCACCCTTCTAGCAAACCTTTGCTTTGCAGCCTCGATCCTCTGACTTCCTTCTGCATGCAGGAGCTGCATCATAACTGGAACTTGAGCCACTAGCCAAGTGCCCAGATTGTTCCACTCGTCAGCCACATGTTCAGCATTCTCGCTTAGGTCAGTCTGACCTTGCACATTGCGTAGCATCAAAGAGGCTTCATGATAGAAAATATTGATGCACTCAGAGAGAGATGTGGGTCGGAGGTGAGTGTAAGGAATGATTGAGAGGTTGGTTTCAGGAGAGGCTGGGTGATTGCTGCTGTGAGCTTCAGAGGCACCTTGTGGAGAGCCAATGTTAAACATTTGAGCATTTGGTTCAGAGGTTCCAAGGTGAGGTTCTGAAGTTTCAACCAGAGGATGGGGTGATCTAACTGAGGATTGGTTAGACACAGATTGTTCTGGTTCAGGTTCTGGTTGAATAAGCTCTTGTGGTCAGGGGCAGGGTGAGCTTGTGAGCCAAAGGGTCTGCCTCGTGTAAAGGATTGGCCAAGATAGGTTCATCTGGGTCAACTAGACGTTCAGGTCTAGGGCCAGGATATCTCCTAGGGCTTGGTCAAGTGAGATAATATTCTTCTAAGGTAGACACCTTTTCTTTTCTGACCTCCATGAATTTTCTAATGGATTCAGAGTTATTGGAGGGAGAAGAATCAGCAACATTGTTGGGAAGGATACGGGTGTAAGGGCTGTGGAAGAGTCTGTATCCGTGGTTCTGAGAGCCAGACGTTCTGATGCTCTTGGGACAGAGTGATCAGAAGTTCTGGGTCCAGGTTCTGTTGGGTTAGGCTCTGGTTGCTCATGAATGATGGGTTCAGAAGTTAATGGGTTGTACGGAATGGTAATGGGAGAGGTTGGTTCTTCTGGCCTAGAGGGTTGGTTCTGGAGCAAATTCCAGAGAGGTGCTTCAGTAGGGGAAGGTTGAAAAAATGAAGACCTTGGGAATGTGGTGGAGAGGTGGTTTGTGCAGCTGGTTGGGACTCAGGAATAGGAGTGAGGGGATTTGAAGAGTGTTTGAGCATGGCAGATATGGGGAGTGCATCAAATAAATTCAAATCATCATCAGGATTTCCTTACTTGAATGTGCTGATGATCTTGTCACTCTGGCAGGAGTTTCAATCCTTCTGATCACTTCAGCAGCAGGTTCCACCCGAGTAGGCTTCACCACAATTCTGACCTGCTTCTTCTTCTTCTTAGGAGGACCATCCTCATTATCACCATCATCACCATCATCACCATCATCGGGCTTGCTGGTTTCATCATGCTTTCTCTTGGATTGACCAGCCTTCATCTTTTTGATCAGAGGGACATCTGATTCCTCAGAAGATTCCTCTAGGATCATCTTCCTCTGAGCTTTCTTCTTGATAGGAGAAGGAAACTCTGGAGCTGGCGGCAGTCTGCTAAAAATTCATCGAGATCAATTTCAAATCCTTGAGCCTTAGGTCTTCAACATAGCACCTAATGGCTTTCAGGATTGTCTGCCTGTGTCCACAAATGGTAGTCATTCAGAGGCACCCTTCTACTTCTGATCTCAGAAGAAGTGTCTTCATGGGCAGGAGCAATCTTCTTCTTGACTAGGCCCATTTTCTTTAGAGAATTGGCAGTGAAGACATCACTGACAATAGTGGTCAGATCCTCTGTGCATCCAGCATTTATCAGATCTTGAATGAGGCCATTCTCAATGAAGAGATCAGACAACAGTCTCCCGAAGGGAATATACTTGATTGCTGACTTGATGGAGGCAGTGGTACGAGACTTCCGGATACACTCCTTCAAGTAGGAGAACAGGAAGTAGGGAAGGCAGATCTTCTTCTTGTCTTGGATGAAGAACAACATCGCCTTCTGGTTGAAGTTGATGTAGTCTGGGGAACTGCCCTTTGGTCTCTGGTTTATGCAGTGGAGCAAAATCTTGTGCCAGATCCTGAGCTTGGGATGAAGGTCCATCACTTTGTAGTTCGTCTTGCCCGGTTTGTAATTGGTGTACAGGGCCTTGTTGGTCTCATCCTTCGTCTTGGGTTTCAGCTTCGATTCAGTGAATTGGAAACGATACCCAAAAGCAGTTTCTGCACCCAGCAAGTTCACGAAAGACTTCTCTGTAATGATGATCTTTCTTCCAAGAATGTGAGATACCACCTGAGTATCATCGCAGTCGGCGTGCTTCCAGAATTCCTTGATCAGTTTATCATACACCGGTCCTCGAAGCCTGTTGAAGTAGTTTCCCCAACCTTGAACTTGGACTTCAGGACGAAGATCATACCCATTTGTAGCAAGGTTGTCGAGGTCGAATCTCCATTCTGCCAGTACTTGAAGTTCCTCAGGAGCATAAACGCAGTGAACGGCACAGCCCCGTTCTGCAATTGGATTATCTGCTCTTGAGCTTGACCTTGATCTTGAGTCGGATTCTCAGGGCCCCTTTGACCCGTTGCTAGACCAACTACCATATGAGGGAACTGGGTTGCATCTGCAGTAGCTCTTCTGGTTTGACTCACCATTTTTGAAGCGGTTGAAGGTTTAGGTAGAAGATGAAGGTTGGAAGATGAAGAGAGATCGAGAGAGAAATGAGGATAAGCGGTTTTGAAATAGCAAGAGAGAGAGAGTAAAAACCGAAAGTGAAGGAGATCGTGTGGTATAGTGGGTTTTGCAAATAACCGTTGTTGATTCAAAAAGCAATTTAAGATCAACGGTTGAAAATTAAAGATAGATATTAACAGTAAATACACCTATCACACACAGGAGAGAAGCACATCTACACGCAATCATAACAGACTGTCACACGGGCACAAGGAACTATGCATCAGAAATACTGACACACGTGTTGCTGTCTCAGCTTCAGAGTCAGTACCAATGGGTACACACACTCTGATTGAGTTACCTTCTGGACTAGACATCTTCTGATCAAGAAGTATCATAGTCAGAGGTTCTGATCCATCTTCACTCTGGACAAAAGTCCATGTTCAGATTTTTCAGAATAAAATTAAATCTATCCTCTGCTAAGGGCTTTGTAAAGATATCTGCCCATTGATGGTCAGTATCAACAAACTTCAGAAGAAGTACGCCCTTCTGTACATAATCTCTAATAAAGTGATACTTTACCTCAATGTGCTTTGCCCTTGAATGCAAGATAGGATTCTTACTCAATGAGATTGCAGCAGTGTTATCACAATAGATTGGGATATTGCTCTCAAGGATCTGATAATCCTCCAGCTGATGTTTCATCCAGAGCATCTGAGTGCTGCATATTGCTGCTGAGATATATTCTGCCTCTGCAGTTGATAGTGCAATGGTTGATTGCCTCTTGCTTGCCCATGAGACTAGATTGCTTCCCAGAAATTGACAATTTCCAGAAGTACTTTTTCTCTCTGTTCTATCTCCAGCATAATCAGCATCACAATAACCTGAAAGCTTATACTCTGATGTTTTCTTATACATCAAGCCAAGGTTAGTGGTGCCTTTCAGATACCTTAGGATCCTCTTAACAGCAGTTAAGTGGGTTTCCCTTGGATTTGATTGGAAACGAGCACATAAATGAACACTAAATAGTATGTCTGGCCTAGATGCAGTTAAGTATAGAAGTGAACCTATCATGCCACGATAGAGCTTCTGACATACTTTACCACTTTTATCTTCTTTCTCCAGAATGCATGTAGGATGCATTGGAGTCTTGGCCACTGTAGATTCCAGCATATTGAACTTCTTCAGAAGTTCTTTAGTGTACTTGCTCTGATGGATATATGTTCCTTCTGGTGTTTGATCAACTTGTATTCCCAGAAAGTACTTTAATTCTCCCATCATACTCATCTCAAATTCAGCCTGCATCATCTCAGAAAATTCTTTGCATAGAGATTGATTAGCAGAACCAAATATAATATCATCAACATAAATTTGCACAATTAAGATATCATCTTTATAAGTCTTGCAAAAGAGAGTTGTATCTACTTTACCCCTTACAAACTCATTCTCCAGAAGGAATGAGCTGAGTCTCTCATACCATGCTCTGGGAGCTTGCTTCAGACCATAGAGTGATTTCTTCAATTTGAACACATGGTCTGGCTTCTTCTCATCTTCAAAACCTGGGGGTTGATGAACATAGACTTCCTCTGAAATATAACCATTTAGGAAGGCACTCTTCACGTCCATCTGATGTAGAACTATGTTGTGATTCACTGAAAAAGAGATCAACAGTCTGATTGCCTCCAGTCTTGCTACTGGAGCAAATGTTTCAGTGTAGTCTATTCCTTCCTGCTGGCTGTAGCCTTGAGCAACTAGCCTTGCCTTGTTTCTGACTACATCTCCTTTCTCATTCAGCTTGTTTCTGAATACCCATTTTGTTCCAATTACATGGACACTCTCAGGCTTCTTCACTAAACTCCAAACATCGTTCTTGGAGAATTGATTCAATTCTTCTTCCATAGCCAGAATCCAATCCTTGTCCTGAAGAGCTTCATCTATGGACTTGGGTTCAATTAAGGACACCAATCCTTTCAGACTGAGCAAGGTCTCTTCAGAGGGTCTGAAGGCTGATCTGGTTCTGAATGGTTCGTCTTTATTGCCCAGAATCAATTCCTTAGGGTGAGCTGCAGTGATTCTGCTCTTCTTCAGAGTTTGTGAGTTAGAGGGACCAGCTTCTTCCTCTGGTTCATCTTCCTCTGGCTCAGCTTCCTCTGGAGCTTTGCCTTTGTCAGAAACATTAATGCTTAAATCTGCAAACTTCTCAACTAGCTTTGACTGGTCAGAGTCAAGCTTATCGTCAAATCTAACATGAATAGATTCTTCAATAGTCTTAGCATCAGTATTATAAAATCTAAAACCTTTAGATCTCTCAGAATAACCAAGTAATAGACACTTAGAAGACTTAGCATCAAATTTATGCAATCTATCCTTAGTATTGAGAACATAACAAACACAGCCAAAAGGATGAAAATAAGAAATGTTGGGTTTTATGTTCTTCCACAATTCATAAGGAGTCTTATTCAGAATTGGTCTCACAGAGATTCTGTTTGAATGTAACATGTTGTATTTACTGCCTCTGCCCAAAAGTGCTTAGCCATGCCAGTTTCTTGGAGCATGGTTCTAGCCATCTCCTGAAGAGTTTTGTTCTTCCTCTCAACAACACCGTTTTGTTGAGGAGTTCTGGGACAAGAGAAATCATGTGCAATTCCATAGGAATCAAACAGACTCTCAAACTTGTCATTCTCAAACTCTCCACCATGGTCACTTCTGACACGCACAATCCTACAAGCCTTCTCGTTTTGCACTTGAGCAATGAAGGTAGAGAACACAGCATGAGACTCATCCTTGCGGGTTAGAAACTTTACCCATATCCAGCGGCTATAGTCATCAACGATAACCATCCCATATCTCTTGCCACCTATAGACTCAGTTTTCACTGGTCCAAAAAGGTCGATATGCAGAAGTTCCAACGGCCTTGAGGTTGAGACAACATTCTTTGCCTTGAAAGGACTTTTGTGAATTTTCCTTTCTGACATGCTTCACAAAGAGCGTCTGAACGAACTTCAATTGGTAAGCCCCTGACAAGGTTTAGCTTGCTCAGCTGAGAAATCTTTCTCATACTGGCATGCCCTAACCGTCTATGCCATACCCACTGCTCTTCATTAACAGACAGAAGGCACTTCACATTCTGAGCCTCCAACTCAGATAATCTGATCTTATAAATGTTGTTCTTCCTCTTGCTGTTAAACAAAACAGAGCCATCGATTTGACTTACAGCCCGGCAGGACTTTTGATTGAATATAACATCATAACCCTTGTCAGCTAATTGACTTATAGACAATAAGTTATGTGTTAAGCCGTCTACCAATAACACATTATCAATGCATGGACTACTATCTACACAAATAGTACCAGTACCAACAATTTTACCCTTTTCTTTCCTCCAAAGCCAACTTCGCCTCCAGGTTTAAGTTTCAGCTCTCGGAACATACGCCTTTCTCCCGTCATGTGACGCGAGCATCCACTGTCCAGATACCATGATTGGTGTTTCAGTGGAGCTATCAAGGATATCTGCAACATAGATAATCTTGTCCTTAGGTACCCACTTTCTGGGTCCTCTCTTGTTAGTTACCCCAGAGGTTCTGATCACCTTGGGTGTCTCAACATGATATTTTAAAGGAATATTTGCATGATATTAGTCATAGAGAAGGATCCCTTTTTAAGAGGGTTTTTAGCAACTTTAGCAGGTAAAGGATCAGGCAATATGGTACCAGAGGGAACAAAGCATTCATACAAGGATTTAGCTTTAGACACAGAGGCTCATTTCTAATTGGTTTAGAATAGCCAATGCCATGCATTCCATTTCTGCTTACGCCATAGATCATTGAAGCCATTAAGCTTCTATCCACGCTTTTAGCTAGGAATCTTTGAAAAGACTTTTCATACTTAGACTCATTTCTACAATCAGAGGCATCACAGGCAACAATTTCTTCTAACTTAGCAATCTGGTTCTTAAGCACAGAGTTAGAATTGAATCAAAGCATGATTATCATTTTTCAAATCAGAAATAATTTTCTCATGTTCAGAAGGAGTCTTGGAAACAGCAGATAAGTCCTTTTTCAGCTTCTTATGCTTAGACAATAAGGAGTTATATTTATCCATGATATCAGACAATGCATGTTTCAGTTCAGAGGTAGAGAAAGAAGCGAATACCTCATTTTCATCGTCTGAGTTAGGATCTCCTTCTGATTCTGAGTCAGAGTCAACAGCTCCCTTTGACTCTGCTTCCTTGTCTTTGACAATAGCCATGAGTCCTTGGACTTCACCATCAGAGTCAACATCCTCTGACTCTGATTCATCAAATGTCACCATCAGACTCTTCTTTGTCTTGAAGTGCTTCTTTGGCTTCTTGTCCTTCTTCAACTTTGGACAGTCACTTTTGTAGTGCCCTGATTCTTTGCACTCAAAGCATGTGACTTCCTTAAGTGAGGACTTCTTCTGACCTGAGGATTCAGACTTTCCTTTTGCCTTTCCAGAGCCTTTGTATTTGCTCTGCCTGTGCTTCCAGATGCGATTGAGTCTCTTGGAGATCAGAGTCAGCTCATCTTCATCAGAATCTTCTGATGCTTCTTCAGATTCCTCTTCTTCAGCTTGAAGAGCTTTTGACTTCTCAGCCTTAGCCTTTTCAGATTTAGATTTCAAGGGCTATGGACTTTTTCCTCAGATCTTGCATCTCTGAGCGCTTCAGCTCATGGCATTTCAAAATGCTGATGAGTTCTTCTAAACTCATATTCTCAACATCTCTCGTGAGCTCTATTGAAGTCACTAAAGGCATCCAACTTTCAGGAAGACACCTGATGACCCTTATGACATGATCTTTTGTTGTGTAGCTCTTGTTGAGAGGTCGTATGCCAGCTACAAGCAACTGAAATCTGGAGAACATTTCTTCAATGGACTCATTTGGCTCCATGATGAAGGATTCATACTTTTGGATCAAAGACAATGCCTTTGATTCTTTGACTTTCTTGTTTCCTTCATGAGACATCTTCAGAGATTCGAAAATGCCTTTCGCAAACTCACGATCTGTAATCTTCTGGTACTCTTCATAGGAAATAGCACTTAGAAGAATTGCTCTTGCTTTGTGATGTTGTGAGTACAGCTTCTTTTGATCTGCAGTCATCTCTGACCTTGGGATCTTCTTGCCATCTGCATCAACTGGACGCTCGTAGCCATCCACAATAATATCCAGAGATCTGCATCGAAACCCAGAAAGAAACTTTCCAGTCTATCTTTCCAATATTCGAACCTTTGACCGTCGAACATAGGAGGCTTTGCATTGTAACCATCTCTTTGAGTTTCACTGGTGGTGGCAGCCATTGTTTTTCACACCGGCCCGGATCACTGAACACTGTTAGGTGTGGTAATCAGAACTTGCGCTCTGATACCAATTGAAGGTATGAAAAACGGTAGAAAGGGGGGGTTTGAATAACGTTTTCAGTATAAAGCTTCCACCTTAAAGATTTTGACAAATCTTTCGAGAACTTAAGTGCTAAAGATAAGAGATAGAAAAGCACACAAGGATTTTATCCTGGTTCACTTGATAAATCACTCAAGCTACTCCAGTCCACCCGTTAAGGTGATTTTCTTCCTTCTTAGAATGAAGGCAATCCACTAATCAGGTAAGAGTTACAACTGCACTTGAAACCTACAAGTGACTAACAATTACACTGACTTAGCTCACACTAAGATTCACTCTCTTAGTCTTCTCTAGGATCCGATCAACCTTGATCTCCTAAAGGAACTAAACAAACTGTTTATCAAAGAATTGTTTACAAGAGATTTGCTTCTAAAAAGCTAATAGTAAACTCAATGAATTTCAGATGAAAGAAAGCTTAGAAGAATTTAAATTGTCTTGGCCGTATGTGAATGCTTCTAGCCGCTTCTTTCAGTCTTCAGCCTCTTTATATACTCCAAGGATTAGGGTGAGCGTTGCATGGAAAATGCACCGTTGGAGGGCAGTTCTGGAAAATCCAGCTTCTGCTATGTCTGAGACTGTTAGGTAGGTCGTCAGGAAGGTACAGTTGCTTTTGTACTTGGATAGCGACTTGACCTTTAAACCTAGGAGACTTCTGATCAGGGGAATGCTTCATATTGGAACTTGTGAAGCCGGTTGATCAGAGTCAGAGGGAAAGCCCAGATCCTCTGACCATTGTTTCTTCTGATTCTGAACTCAGAGGGAAGAACATGGTCTTCAGAGTATCTTGCTTCTGGACATCAGAATTCACTAATCAGCTTCTGGATCTTCAGAGTCTTCTACACCATCAGAATATCTGAGCCTTCAGTGTTTCTTGGTTATCAGACTTTCTGGATCTTCAGAACTTCTAGTGACTGAGTCCACATCAGAGTTTGTATAACTTCAGAACTTCTGAAGCTTTTCCACTGTTCATACTGAACATGGTGAATGCGAAAGCGTTGCTTGGGTCGCTCTTTATACACAGTGCTTCTGATTTGTGTGAGATTGAGTTGAGGTCAGAGCCTGTAAATAGCACACTCAGAAAAACACGTTAGAGTACCACAATTGTTCATATCAAAAGGTTAACTTGTAATCATCAAAACATAGAGTTGTACTACTAGATCAAAACTTGATCTTACAGAGTCATCCG
Organism: Lotus japonicus; assembly: GCF_012489685.1. Lineage (NCBI taxonomy): Eukaryota > Viridiplantae > Streptophyta > Magnoliopsida > Fabales > Fabaceae > Lotus > Lotus japonicus. Next base: position 771,399 of record NW_026645414.1, read on the forward strand.
GCGAGGAGTCATCCGACGAGGAGTCATCCGACGAGGATAGTATTCCTCCTCCTAATGTTGATGCTTGATGTCGTGCCAGAGGCACAGGGTGGCGAGGAGGACCTGATCCAGAGGTTGCCGCCGTTTCCGGGGGGGCCTGTTGAGCTGTCGCTTCTCACGCATTATGCTGATCACAAGGCTCCCTGGATGTGATATGCACTCCTACGCACAGACGAGCGG
>NW_026645415.1:0-14280 GCF_012489685.1 Lotus japonicus
GGGGAAGGTGCCCGTGCCGTCCCCTCCCTCTACTAGATGGAGAGGGGAGCGCCCGGGAGGAGGAGGGGACAGCGGGGAGGAGTGCGGGCGCCTTTCCATGTTCCGTTTTTGTTCTTCTTGCTTCCGCTCCGCTCTCCATTGGAATAAATTATTGTCTTTAAAGCCGGGACTTCAAACCCTCTTTTCTGCTTTGTAACTATCAAACCCTTTATTTATCAATTACTCTTTTTGTCCTTTGTTGGTATTAATGCAGCTTACGCTATAGTATTTCCTTTTTTAGCCAATTTTTTGATTAACATGTCCCATAATGAATATCGGAGTGCCTTTTCGTAGTTTTTATTAGCTTCAAAAAGGGGGGTCTGGTGAGTGATTTCAGTGAGCCGAGTCGCTTCAGTTTGTGGGCAGTGTTTGCACCGCTGTGAAGAGTTCGCTCTCTCTGTGCGTCGCTGCAGCTCCTTCTCTGAAGTCGAGCTTGCACATGCGATGTCCTGTGACTGCTGCACCCTCACTGTGATAACTCACCTTGCTTCATTGTTACTTTTCGAGTCAGTTAGCAGGGCTGATTTCTCATTATCTTTTTATTGCCACATTGTAATTTTTTTTGATGTGTTGATGCCTCATGTCATCAACCAGTGCACTCCATATCAGTCACGTGGTTAAATCTGGGTTTGATTTGTAATGAAGCAGGAGAGAGGGTTTCAATCACGGTGGTGTTTGGTAGACCAGGATAAATGCATACCCGTAGGTTTTTTTTTTCTCTGGTGGATTCGCACAACCTTAAAGGCGTACCTCTGTTGGACCCATTAGGTTTCCTGGCTATGGCGGATTGAGTTTTGGGAGGGGGGGTCGGGCAGGTAGGCGTGAGGGGGTGGGAAGAGAGCGAAGTAGGGCCATAACAAATGTATCCCCGTAGGTTATACTTTTTCTGTTGAGGTACTTTTATGCATTGCCTTAGACGTGTTTCTGGCGCTCGTGTCTCATATTGTGATGAATTTCTGATTGAAGGGGAAGGGGTAAGGAGATGAGACGAGAATAGGATGGGGTTGGTGGGAGGGGGCCGATCTCACTGCTAACCCATGTGCATAAATGTCGTATACTTGCACACTTTTTTGTTTGTAGCTCGTGGACTTGTGGGTGCATTATGATGGGAGAACATTCGCACACCTACAAGTGTGTGACATGCAAACACTTGGCCTTCCATGACGTGGTCTTTGTTCTTTCTCATGTGCGGCCTACTGTGTGCATTAGAATGGTACCCACCCCCTCTTTTGGAGTCCACATTGTCTGGTGTGTTGTTGATACACGTTGCCCTCCTGTCGTATATCATTTTCATATTATCAATATCGAGCTAATTTTCTATGCACTAATACATTTTTGAATATCTTTCCAGGTCAGAGCGGTGAATGCAACTCCAAAAACAATCCAAGTGTGACCAAGTGGACACCGTTAGAAATCTCCAGCAGTCTTCTGATGGTTAACATCCGACTGCTCTTGTGGTTATTCGGTGAGTACATGACTTAACCTGCACTCCTTCCTCCCTTTCCTTTCGTAGTATTCAATTTTGATTGGAGGTCCACTGTGAAAAATATTTTTGTAAACTCTTAACATACTTTGTATTTTTTATTTACAAAGTATGTTCTAAATTTACGACTGTCCATTTTGTTCTTCGACGAATTTCAAGTCGATACAAGGCACTTCTTATTTTAGAAAATTTAATTTTACAACACCCATTTGGAAACTGTTTCCGAGATTTTTACCAATATTTTTCACAGTGTCTTAATATCAGTAGTACCATAGTGAAGCGTGTTTTCTTGACGTTGTGTAGTTGGTGCTTGACGTTTCGAGCACTTAGTTTGACGGCCAAAGTATGAGGGGATTTAGGAGGGAGAGGGAGGGGGGGGAAATGCATTTGTCCCTTGATTATTGTTTGATTCATGTGCAGGGGACTGCCACCCCTAGCCCTGTGTTGTGTAGTATTTAGAGCGCTGAGTTCGAAGGGGTTGATGTAACAAGGACAGTGCCTGAAGAGGGGTAGGTTGGGTGTAGGGGCGGGGTAGGAGAAGGCGGGCGAGGTAGGCCAGGGGAAGAAATCCTTAAACTTCCTTCGAACTACGTTCGAGTTTGGTATAGGGTATTCCAATGAAGCGGAGCGGAGCAAGAAGAAAAAAACGGAACGGGGAAGGTGCCCGTGCCGTCCCCTCTCCTCTACTAGATGGAGAGGGGGCGCCCGGGAGGAGGAGGGGACAGCGGGGAGGAGTGCGGGCGCCTTTCCAGTTCCGTTTTTGTTCTTCTTGCTTCCGCTCCGCTCTCCATTGGAATATTATTGTCTTTAAGCCGGGACTTCAAACCCTCTTTTCTGCTTTGTAACTATCAAACCCTTTATTTATCAATTACTCTTTTTGTCCTTTGTTGGTAGTTAATGCAGCTTACGCTAAGTAATTTCCTTTTTTAGCCAATTTTTTGATTAACATGTCCATAATGAATATCAGAGTGCCTTTTCGTAGTTTTATTAGCTTCAAAAGGGGGGTCTGGTGAGTGATTACAGTGAGCCGAGTCGCTTCAGTTTGTGGGCAGTGTTTGCACCGCTGTGAAGAGTTCGCTCTCTCTGTGCGTCGCTGCAGCTCCTTCTCTGAAGTCGAGCTTGCACATGCGATGTCCTGTGACTGCTGCACCCTCACTGTGATAACTCACCTTGCCTTCATTGTTACTTTTAGTCAGTTAGCTAGGGCTGATTTCTCATTATCTTTTTATTGCCACATTGTAATTTTTTTGCTGTGTTGATGCCTCATGTCATCAACCAGTGCACTCCATATCAGTCACGCGGTTAAATCTGGGTTTGATTTGTAATGAAGCAGGAGAGAGGGTTTCAATCACGGTGGTGTTTGGTAGACCGGATAAATGCATACCCGTAGGTTTTTTTTTTCTCTGGTGGATCCGCACAACCTTAAAGCGTACCTCTGTTGGACCATTAGGTTTCCTGGCTATGGCGGATTGAGTTTTGGGAGGGGGAGGTCGGGCAGGTAGGCGTGAGGGGGTGGGAAGAGAGCGAAGTAGGGCCATAACAAATGTATCCCCGTAGGTTATACTTTTTCTGTTGAGGTCTTTTATCGCATGCCTTAGACGTGTTTCTGGCGCTCGTGTCTCATATTGTGATGAATTTCTGATTGAAGGGGAAGGGGTAAGGAGATGAGACGAGAATAGGATGGGGTTGGTGGGAGGGGGCCGATCTCACTGCTAACCCATGTGCATAAATGTCGTATACTTGCACACTTTTTTGTTTGTAGCTCGTGGACTTGTGGGTGCATTATGATGGGAGAACATTCGCACACCTACAAGTGTGTGACATGCAACACTGGCCTCCATTACAGTGGTCTTTGTTCTTTCTCATGTGCGGCCTACTGTTTGCATTAGAATGGTACCCACCCCTCTTTTGGAGTCGCACATTGTCTGGTGTGTTGTTGATACACGTTGCCCACCTGTCGTATTATCATTTTCATATTATCAATATCGAGCTAATTTTCTGTGCACTAATACATTTTTGAATATCTTTCCAGGTCAGAGCGGTGAATGCAACTCCAAAAAAATCCAAGTGTGACCAAGTGGACACCGTTAGAAATCTCCAGCAGTCTTCTGATGGTTAACATCCGCCTGCTCTTGTGGTTATCGGTGAGTACAACTTAACCTGCACTCCTTCCTCCCTTTCCTTTCGTAGTATTCAATTTTGATTGGAGGTCCACTGTGAAAAATATTTTTGTAAACTCTTAACATACTTTGTATTTTTTATTTACAAAGTATGTTCTAAATTTACGACTATCCATTTTGTTCTTCGACGAATTTCAAGTCGATTCAAGGCACTTCTTATTTTAGAAAATTTAATTTTACAACACCCATTTGGAAACTGTTTCCGAGATTTTTACCAATATTTTTCACAGTGTCTTAATATCAGTAGTACCATAGTGAAGCGTGTTTTCTTGACGTTGTGTAGTTGGTGCTTGACGTTTCGAGCACTTAGTTTGACGGCCAAAGTATGAGGGGATTTAGGAGAGGGAGAGGGGGGGGAATGCATTTGTCCCTTGATTATTGTTTGATTCATGTGCAGGGGACTGCCACCCCCTAGCCCATGTGTTGTTAGTATTTAGAGCGCTGAGTTCGAAGGGGTTGATGTAACAAGGACAGTGCCTGAAAGAGGGGTAGGTTGGGTGTAGGGGCGGGGTAGGAGAAGGCGGGCGAGGTAGGCCAGGGGAAGAAATTCCTTAAACTTCCTTCAGAACTTACGTTCGAGTTTGGTATAGGGTATTCCAATGAAGCGGAGCGGAGCAAGAAGAAAAAAACGGAACGGGGAAGGTGCCCGTGCCGTCCCCTCTCCTCTACTAGATGGAGGGGGAGCGCCGGGGGGGGGGGCAGGCGGGGAGGAGTGCGGGCGCCTTTCCATGTTCCGTTTTTGTTCTTCTTGCTTCGCTCCGCTCTCCATTGGAATATATTGTCTTTAAGCCGGATTCAAACCCTCTTTTCTGCTTTGTAACTATCAAACCCTTTATTTATCAATTACTCTTTTTGTCCTTTGTTGGTATTAATGCAGCTTACGCTATAGTAATTTCCTTTTTAGCCAATTTTTTGATTAACATGTCCCATAATGAATATCAGAGTGCCTTTTCGTAGTTTTATTAGCTTCAAAAAGGGGGGTCTGGTGAGTGATTACAGTGAGCCGAGTCGCTTCAGTTTGTGGGCAGTGTTTGCACCGCTGTGAAGAGTTCGCTCTCTCTGTGCGTCGCTGCAGCTCCTTCTCTGAAGTCGAGCTTGCACATGCGATGTCCTGTGACTGCTGCACCCTCACTGTGATAACTCACCTTGCCTTCATTGTTACTTTTAGTCAGTTAGCTAGGCTGATTTCTCATTATCTTTTTATTGCCACATTGTAATTTTTTTGCTGTGTTGATGCCTCATGTCATCAACCAGTGCACTCCATATCAGTCACGCGGTTAAATCTGGGTTTGATTTGTAATGAAGCAGGAGAGAGGGTTTCAATCACGGTGGTGTTTGGTAGACCGGGATAAATGCATACCCGTAGGTTTTTTTTTCTCTGGTGGATCGCACAACCTTAAAGGCGTACCTCTGTTGGACCCATTAGGTTTCCTGGCTATGGCGGATTGAGTTTTGGGAGGGGGAGGTCGGGCAGGTAGGCGTGAGGGGGTGGGAAGAGAGCGAAGTAGGGCCATAACAAATGTATCCCCGTAGGTTATACTTTTTCTGTTGAGGTCTTTTATCGCATTGCTTAGACGTGTTTCTGGCGCTCGTGTCTCATATTGTGATGAATTTCTGATTGAAGGGGAAGGGGTAAGGAGATGAGACGAGAATAGGATGGGGTTGGTGGGAGGGGGCCGATCTCACTGCTAACCCATGTGCATAAATGTCGTATACTTGCACACTTTTTTGTTTGTAGCTCGTGGACTTGTGGGTGCATTATGATGGAAGAACATTCGCACACCTACAAGTGTGTGACATGCAAACACTTGGCTTCCATGACGTGGTCTTTGTTCTTTCTCATGTGCGGCCTACTGTTTGCATTAGAATGGTACCCACCCCCTCTTTTGGAGTCCCACATTGTCTGGTGTGTTGTTGATACACGTTGCCCTCCTGTCGTATTATCATTTTCATATTATCAATATCGAGCTAATTTTCTATGCACTAATACATTTTTGAATATCTTTCCAGGTCAGAGCGGTGAATGCAACTCCAAAAAAAATCCAAGTGTGACCAAGTGGACACCGTTAGAAATCTCCAGCAGTCTTCTGATGGTTAACATCCGCCTGCTCTTGTGGTTACTCGGTGAGTACAACTTAACCTGCACTCCTTCCTCCCTTTCCTTTTCGTAGTATTCAATTTTGATTGGAGGTCCACTGTGAAAAATATTTTTGTAAACTCTTAACATACTTTGTATTTTTTATTTACAAAGTATGTTCTAAATTTACGACTATCCATTTTGTTCTTCGACGAATTTCAAGTCGATTCAAGGCACTTCTTATTTTAGAAAATTTAATTTTACAACACCCATTTGGAAACTGTTTCCGAGATTTTTACCAATATTTTTCACAGTGTCTTAATATCAGTAGTACATAGTGAAGCGTGTTTTCTTGACGTTGTGTAGTTGGTGCTTGACGTTTCGAGCACTTAGTTTGACGGCCAAAGTATGAGGGGATTTAGGAGGGAGAGGGGGGGGGAATGCATTTGTCCCTTGATTATTGTTTGATTCATGTGCAGGGGACTGCCACCCCTAGCCCATGTGTTGTTAGTATTTAGAGCGCTGAGTTCGAAGGGGTTGATGTAACAAGGACATGCCTGAAAGAGGGGTAGGTTGGGTGTAGGGGCGGGGATAGGAGAAGGCGGGCGAGGTAGGCCAGGGGAAGAAATTCCTTAAACTTCCTTCGAACTACGTTCGAGTTTGGTATAGGGTATTCCAATGAGCGGAGCGGACGCAAGAGAAAAAACGGAACGGGGAAGGTGCCCGTGCCGTCCCCTCTCTCTACTAGATGGAGAGGGGGAGCGCCCGGGGGGAGGAGGGAGGCGGGGAGGAGTGCGGGCGCCTTTCCAGTTCCGTTTTTGTTCTTCTTGCTTCCGCTCCGCTCTCCATTGGAATAATTTTGTCTTTAAGCCGGGACTTCAAACCCTCTTTTCTGCTTTGTAACTATCAAACCCTTTATTTATCAATTACTCTTTTTGTCCTTTGTTGGGATTAATGCAGCTTACGCTATAGTAATTTCCTTTTTTAGCCAATTTTTTGATTAACATGTCCCATAATGAATATCAGAGTGCCTTTTCGTAGTTTTATTAGCTTCAAAAAGGGGGGTCTGGTGAGTGATTCAGTGAGCCGAGTCGCTTCAGTTTGTGGGCAGTGTTTGCACCGCTGTGAAGAGTTCGCTCTCTCTGTGCGTCGCTGCAGCTCCTTCTCTGAAGTCGAGCTTGCACATGCGATGTCCTGTGACTGCTGCACCCTCACTGTGATAACTCACCTTGCCTTCATTGTTACTTTTAGTCAGTTAGCTAGGCTGATTTCTCATTATCTTTTTATTGCCACATTGTAATTTTTTTGCTGTGTTGATGCCTCATGTCATCAACCAGTGCACTCCATATCAGTCACGGGTTAAATCTGGGTTTGATTTGTAATGAAGCAGGAGAGAGGGTTTCAATCACGGTGGTGTTTGGTAGACCGGATAAATGCATACCCGTAGGTTTTTTTTTCTCTGGTGGATCGCACAACCTTAAAGCGTACCTCTGTTGGACCCATTAGGTTTCCTGGCTATGGCGGATTGAGTTTTGGGAGGGGGAGGTCGGGCAGGTAGGCGTGAGGGGTGGGAAGAGAGCGAAGTAGGGCCATAACAAATGTATCCCCGTAGGTTATACTTTTTCTGTTGAGGTCTTTTATCGCATCGCCTTAGACGTGTTTCTGGCGCTCGTGTCTCATATTGTGATGAATTTCTGATTGAAGGGGAAGGGGTAAGGAGATGAGACGAGAATAGGATGGGGTTGGTGGGAGGGGGCCGATCTCACTGCTAACCCATGTGCATAAATGTCGTATACTTGCACACTTTTTTGTTTGTAGCTCGTGGACTTGTGGGTGCATTATGATGGAAGAACATTCGCACACCTACAAGTGTGTGACATGCAAACACTTGGCCTCCATACCGTGGTCTTTGTTCTTTCTCATGTGCGGCCTACTGTTTGCATTAGAATGGTACCCACCCCCTCTTTTGGAGTCGCACATTGTCTGGTGTGTTGTTGATACACGTTGCCCACCTGTCGTATTATCATTTTCATATTATCAATATCGAGCTAATTTTCTATGCACTAATACATTTTTGAATATCTTTCCAGGTCAGAGCGGTGAATGCAACTCCAAAAAAATCCAAGTGTGACCAAGTGGACACCGTTAGAAATCTCCAGCAGTCTTCTGATGGTTAACATCCGCCTGCTCTTGTGGTTATCGGTGAGTACAAACTTAACCTGCACTCCTTCCTCCCTTTCCTTTCGTAGTATTCAATTTTGATTGGAGGTCCACTGTGAAAAATATTTTTGTAAACTCTTAACATACTTTGTATTTTTTATTTACAAAGTATGTTCTAAATTTACGACTATCCATTTTGTTCTTCGACGAATTTCAAGTCGATTCAAGGCACTTCTTATTTTAGAAAATTTAATTTTACAACACCCATTTGGAAACTGTTTCCGAGATTTTTACCAATATTTTTCACAGTGTCTTAATATCAGTAGTACATAGTGAAGCGTGTTTTCTTGACGTTGTGTAGTTGGTGCTTGACGTTTCGAGCACTTAGTTTGACGGCCAAAGTATGAGGGGATTTAGGAGGGAGAGGGGGGGGGGAATGCATTTGTCCCTTGATTATTGTTTGATTCATGTGCAGGGGACTGCCACCCCCTAGCCCTGTGTTGTTAGTATTTAGAGCGCTGAGTTCGAAGGGGTTGATGTAACAAGGACAGTGCCTGAAGAGGGGTAGGTTGGGTGTAGGGCGGGGTAGGAGAAGGCGGGCGAGGTAGGCCAGGGGAAGAAATCCTTAAACTTCCTTCAGAACTACGTTCGAGTTTGGTATAGGGTATTCCAATGAAGCGGAGCGGACGCAAGAAGAACAAAAACGGAACGGGAAGGGCCCGTGCCGTCCCCTCTCCTCTACTAGATGGAGAGGGGAGCGCCGGGAGGAGGAGGGCAGGCGGGAGGAGTGCGGGCGCCTTTCAGTTCCGTTTTTGTTCTTCTTTTCCGCTCCGCTCCATTGGAATATTTGTCTTTAACCGGACTTCAAACCCTCTTTTCTGCTTTGTAACTATCAAACCCTTTATTTATCAATTACTCTTTTTGTCCTTTGTTGGATTAATGCAGCTTACGCTAAGTAATTTCCTTTTTAGCCAATTTTTTGATTAACATGTCCCATAATGAATATCAGAGTGCCTTTTCGTAGTTTTATTAGCTTCAAAAAGGGGGGTCTGGTGAGTGATTACAGTGAGCCGAGTCGCTTCAGTTTGTGGGCAGTGTTTGCACCGCTGTGAAGAGTTCGCTCTCTCTGTGCGTCGCTGCAGCTCCTTCTCTGAAGTCGAGCTTGCACATGCGATGTCCTGTGACTGCTGCACCCTCACTGTGATAACTCACCTTGCCTTCATTGTTACTTTTAGTCAGTTAGCTAGGCTGATTTCTCATTATCTTTTTATTGCCACATTGTAATTTTTTTTGTGTTGATGCCTCATGTCATCAACCAGTGCACTCCATATCAGTCACGCGGTTAAATCTGGGTTTGATTTGTAATGAAGCAGGAGAGAGGGTTTCAATCACGGTGGTGTTTGGTAGACCGGATAAATGCATACCCGTAGGTTTTTTTTTCTCTGGTGGATCCGCACAACCTTAAAGCGTACCTCTGTTGGACCCATTAGGTTTCCTGGCTATGGCGGATTGAGTTTTGGGAGGGGGAGGTCGGGCAGGTAGGCGTGAGGGGGTGGGAAGAGAGCGAAGTAGGGCCATAACAAATGTATCCCCGTAGGTTATACTTTTTCTGTTGAGGTCTTTTATCGCATCGCCTTAGACGTGTTTCTGGCGCTCGTGTCTCATATTGTGATGAATTTCTGATTGAAGGGGAAGGGGTAAGGAGATGAGACGAGAATAGGATGGGGTTGGTGGGAGGGGGCCGATCTCACTGCTAACCCATGTGCATAAATGTCGTATACTTGCACACTTTTTTGTTTGTAGCTCGTGGACTTGTGGGTGCATTATGATGGAAGAACATTCGCACACCTACAAGTGTGTGACATGCAAACACTTGGCTCCATTACCGTGGTCTTTGTTCTTTCTCATGTGCGGCCTACTGTTTGCATTAGAATGGTACCCACCCCCTCTTTTGGAGTCGCACATTGTCTGGTGTGTTGTTGATACACGTTGCCCTCCTGTCGTATTATCATTTTCATATTATCAATATCGAGCTAATTTTCTATGCACTAATACATTTTTGAATATCTTTCCAGGTCAGAGCGGTGAATGCAACTCCAAAAACAATCCAAGTGTGACCAAGTGGACACCGTTAGAAATCTCCAGCAGTCTTCTGATGGTTAACATCCGCCTGCTCTTGTGGTTACTCGGTGAGTACATACTTAACCTGCACTCCTTCCTCCCTTTCCTTTCGTAGTATTCAATTTTGATTGGAGGTCCACTGTGAAAAATATTTTTGTAAACTCTTAACATACTTTGTATTTTTTATTTACAAAGTATGTTCTAAATTTACGACTTCCATTTTGTTCTTCGACGAATTCCAAGTCGATTCAAGGCACTTCTTATTTTAGAAAATTTAATTTTACAACACCCATTTGGAAACTGTTTCCGAGATTTTTACCAATATTTTTCACAGTGTCTTAATATCAGAAGTACCATAGTGAAGCGTGTTTTCTTGACGTTGTGTAGTTGGTGCTTGACGTTTCGAGCACTTAGTTTGACGGCCAAAGTATGAGGGGATTTAGGAAGGAGAGGGGGGGGGGAATGCATTTGTCCCTTGATTATTGTTTGATTCATGTGCAGGGGGACTGCCACCCCCTAGCCCTGTGTTGTTAGTATTTAGAGCGCTAGTTCGAAGGGGTTGATGTAACAAGGACAGTGCCTGAAGAGGGGTAGGTTGGGTGTAGGGCGGGGTAGGAGAAGGCGGGCGAGGTAGGCCAGGGGAAGAAATCCTTAAACTTCCTTCAGAACTACGTTCGAGTTGGTTAGGTATTCCAATGAAGCGGAGCGAGCAAGAGAACAAAAACGGAACGGGGAAGGCCCGGCCGTCCCCCTCTCCTCTACTAGAGGAGAGGGGAGCGCCGGGGAGGAGGGGCGGGGAGGAGTGCGGGCGCCTTTCCAGTTCCGTTTTTGTTCTTCTTGCTTCCGCTCCGCTCCATTGGAATATATTGTCTTAAACCGGACTTCAAACCCTCTTTTCTGCTTTGTAACTATCAAACCCTTTATTTATCAATTACTCTTTTTGTCCTTTGTTGGATTAATGCAGCTACGCTAAGTATTTCCTTTTTAGCCAATTTTTTGATTAACATGTCCCATAATGAATATCGGAGTGCCTTTTCGTAGTTTTATTAGCTTCAAAAGGGGGGTCTGGTGAGTGATTCAGTGAGCCGAGTCGCTTCAGTTTGTGGGCAGTGTTTGCACCGCTGTGAAGAGTTCGCTCTCTCTGTGCGTCGCTGCAGCTCCTTCTCTGAAGTCGAGCTTGCACATGCGATGTCCTGTGACTGCTGCACCCTCACTGTGATAACTCACCTTGCCTTCATTGTTACTTTTCAGTCAGTTAGCAGGCTGATTTCTCATTATCTTTTTATTGCCACATTGTAATTTTTTTGTGTGTTGATGCCTCATGTCATCAACCAGTGCACTCCATATCAGTCACGTGGTTAAATCTGGGTTTGATTTGTAATGAAGCAGGAGAGAGGGTTTCACTCACGGTGTGTTTGGTAGACCAGGATAAATGCATACCCGTAGGTTTTTTTTCTCTGGTGGAATTTTCGCACTACCTTAAACGTACCTCTGTTGGACCCATTAGGTTTCCTGGCTATGGCGGATTGAGTTTTGGGAGGGGGGTCGGGCAGGTAGGCGTGAGGGGTGGAAGAGAGCGAAGTAGGGCCATAACAAATGTATCCCCGTAGGTTATACTTTTCTGTTGAGGTCTTTTATCGCATCGCCTTAGACGTGTTTCTGGCGCTCGTGTCTCATATTGTGATGAATTTCTGATTGAAGGGGAAGGGGTAAGGAGATGAGACGAGAATAGGATGGGGTTGGTGGGAGGGGCCGATCTCACTGCTAACCCATGTGCATAAATGTCGTATACTTGCACACTTTTTTGTTTGTAGCTCGTGGACTTGTGGGTGCATTATGATGGGAGAACATTCGCACACCTACAAGTGTGTGACATGCATACACTTGGCTTCCATGACCGTGGTCTTTGTTCTTTCTCATGTGCGGCCTACTGTTGCATTAGAATGGTACCCACCCCCTTTTTGGAGTCCCACATTGTCTGGTGTGTTGTTGATACACGTTGCCCTCCTGTCGTATATCATTTTCATATTATCAATATCGAGCTAATTTTCTGTGCACTAATACATTTTTGAATATCTTTCCAGGTCAGAGCGGTGAATGCAACTCCAAAAATCCACAATCCAAGTGTGACCAAGTGGACACCGTTAGAAATCTCCAGCAGTCTTCTGATGGTTAACATCCGCCTGCTCTTGTGGTTCGGTGAGTACATGCTAACCTGCACTCCTTCTCCCTTTCCTCTTCGTAGTATTCAATTTTGATTGGAGGTCCACTGTGAAAAATATTTTTGTAAACTCTTAACATACTTTGTATTTTTTATTTACAAAGTATGTCTAAATTTACGACTGTCCATTTTTGTTCTTCGACGAATTCCAAGTCGATACAAGCACTTCTTATTTTAGAAAATTTTAATTTTACAACACCCATTAGGAAACTGTTTCCGAGATTTTTACCAATATTTTCACAGTGTCTTAATATCAGAGTACCATAGTGAAGCGTGTTTTCTTGACGTTGTGTAGTTGGTGCTTGACGTTTCGAGCACTTAGTTTGACGGCAAAGTATGAGGGGATTTAGGAGGGAGAGGGGGGGGGAATGCATTTGTCCCTTGATTATTGTTTGATTCATGTGCACGGGGACTGCCACCCCCTAGCCCATGTGTTGTGTAGTATTTAGAGCGCTGAGTTCGAAGGGGTTGATGTAACAAGGACAGTGCCTGAAAGAGGGGTAGGTTGGGTGTAGGGGCGGGGTAGGAGAAGGCGGGCGAGGTAGGCCAGGGGAAGAAATCCTTAAACTTCCTTCAGAACTACGTTCGAGTTTGGTTAGGGTATTCCATGAAGCGGAGCGGAGCAAGAAGAACAAAAACGGAACGGGGAAGGTGCCCGTGCCGTCCCCCTCTCCTCTACTAGATGGAGAGGGGAGCGCCCGGGGAGGAGGGCAGGCGGGGAGGAGTGCGGGCGCCTTTCCATTCCGTTTTTGTTCTTCTTGCTTCCGCTCCGCCTCCATTGGAATACTATTGTCTTTCCGGGACTTCAAACCCTCTTTTCTGCTTTGTAACTATCAAACCCTTTATTTATCAATTACTCTTTTTGTCCTTTGTTGGATTAATGCAGCTACGCTAAGTATTTCCTTTTTAGCCAATTTTTTGATTAACATGTCCTATAATGAATATCGGAGTGCCTTTTCGTAGTTTTATTAGCTTCAAAATGGGGGGTCTGGTGAGTGATTTCAGTGAGCCGAGTCGCTTCAGTTTGTGGGCAGTGTTTGCACCGCTGTGAAGAGTTCGCTCTCTCTGTGCGTCGCTGCAGCTCCTTCTCTGAAGTCGAGCTTGCACATGCGATGTCCTGTGACTGCTGGCACCCTCACTGTGATAACTCACCTTGCCTTCATTGTTACTTTTTAGTCAGTTAGCTGGGCTGATTTCTCATTATCTTTTTATTGCCAATTGTAATTTTTTTTGAGTGTTGATGCCTCATGTCATCAACCAGTGCACTCCATATCAGTCACGTGGTTAAATTGGGTTTGATTTGTAATGAAGCAGGAGAGAGGGTTTCACTCACGGTGTGTTTGGTAGACCAGAATAAATGCATACCCGTAGGTTTTTTTTCTCTGGTGGGAATTTTATCGCACTACCTTAAACTGTACCTCTGTTGGACCCATTAGGTTTCCTGGCTATGGCGGATTGAGTTTGGGAGGGGGGGGGGGTGGGAAAGAGAGCGAAGTAGGGCCATAACAAATGTATCCCGTAGGTTATACTTTTTCTGTTGAGGTCTTTTATCGCATCGCCTTAGACGTGTTTCTGGCGCTCGTGTCTCATATTGTGATGAATTTCTGATTGAAGGGGAAGGGGTAAGGAGATGAGACGAGAATAGGATGGGTTGGTGGAGGGGGCCGATCTCACTGCTAACCCATGTGCATAAATGTCGTATACTTGCACACTTTTTTGTTTGTAGCTCGTGGACTTGTGGGTGCATTATGATGGAAGAACATTCGCACACCTACAAGTGTGTGACATGCAAACACTTGGCCTCCATTACAGTGGTCTTTGTTCTTTCTCATGTGCGGCCTACTGTTTGCATTAGAATGGTACCACCCCCCTCTTTTGGAGTCGCACATTGTCTGGTGTGTTGTTGATACACGTTGCCCACCTGTCGTATTATCATTTTCATATTATCAATATCGAGCTAATTTTCTATGCACTAATACATTTTTGAATATCTTTCCAG
>NW_026645415.1:14380-27366 GCF_012489685.1 Lotus japonicus
TATTTCCTGGAAGTAAAATTAAATAAATAATAAGATAAAATTAAAGAAATAAACAACCTAAATTCTAATAAAAATCTAAAATTTAAAAAGGTACTAAATAAAGATAGATAAAAACTACCAAGTCTAGCAAATCACAATAAAAACTCATAAAATCCTGAATTAATTAAAAATATGAAAATTTAAGAAAATTTAATTAATATACTCTAAAAGTGAATCTAAAATAAAATAAAGTATTTTCTGGATTTAAAATAAATGATAAGATAAATTAAAATAAAATTAAGAAATTAACAACCTAAATCCCAATCAAATCTAATATTAAAAATGGTATTAAATAAAGATAGATAAAAACTAACAAAATCTAGCAAATCACAATAAAAACTCATAAAATCCCGAATTAATAAAAAATTCGAAAATTCAATAAAAAATAATCAATTTATTCTAAAATTAAATTTAAAATAAATTAAAAGACCAAATCTTATCTTTAAAAATAATATCAATCAATTATTTTAGTATATATAAATTAAAACATATATCAATTGAAAATTATATCTTCTAAAATAATATCAACTAATTAGGTTAGAATATATAAAATTAAAAAATATATTGTAAGATCAAGTTTTGATCTAGTAGTACAACTCTATGTTTTGATGATTACAAGTTAACCTTTTGATATGAACAATTGTGGTACTCTAACGTGTTTTTCTGAGTGTGCTATTTACAGGCTCTGACCTCAACTCAATCTCACACAAATCAGAAGCACTGTGTTAAAGAGCGACCCAAGCAACGCTTCGCATTCACCATGTTCAGTATGAACAGTGGAAAAGCTTCTGAAGTTATACAAACTCTGATGTGGACTCAGTCACTAGAAGTTCTGAAGATCCAGAAAGTCTGATAACCAAGAAACACTGAAGGCTCAATATTCTGATGGTGTAGAAGACTCTGGACAGATCCAAAGCTGATTAGTGAAGTTCTGAGTCCAGAAGCAAGATACTCTAAGACCATGTTCTTCCCTCTAGTTCAGAATCAGAAGAAACCAATGGTCAGAGGATCTGGGTTTCCCTCTGACTTGATCAACCGGCTTCACAAGTTCCAATATGAAGCATTCCCCTGATCAGAAGTCTCCCTAGGTTTAAAAGGTCAAGTCGCTATCCAAGTACAAAGCAACTGTACTTCCTGACGACCTAACCTAACAGTCTTAGACATAGCAGAAGTGATTTCCAGAATTGCCCCTCCAACGGTAGCATTTTCCATGCACGCTCAACCCTAATCCTTGAGTATATAAGAGGAGTGAAGACTGAAAGAAGTGGCTAGAAGCATTCACATACGCGCAAGACATATTCAAATTCTTCTAAGCTTTCTTTCATCTGAAATTCATTGAGTTTACTATTAGCTTTTTAGAAGCAAATCTCTTGTAAACAATTCTTTGATAAACAGTTTGTTTAGTTCCTTTAGGAGATCAAGGTTGATCGGATCCTAGAGAAGACTAAGAGAGTGAATCTTAGTGTGAGCTAAGTCAGTGTAATTGTTAGTCACTTGTAGGTTTCAAGTGCAGTTGTAACTCTTACCTGATTAGTGGATTGCCTTCATTCTAAGAAGGAAGAAATCACCTTAACGGGTGGACTGGAGTAGCTTGAGTGATTCATCAAGTGAACCAGGATAAAATCCTTGTGTGCTTTTCTATCTCTTATCTTTAGCACTTAAGTTCTCGAAAGATTTGTCAAAATCTTTAAGGTGGAAGTTTTATACTGAAAACGTTATTCAAACCCCCCTTTCTACCGTTTTTCATACCTTCAATTGGTATCAGAGCGCAAGTTCTGATTACCACACCTAACAGTGTTCAGTGATCCGGGCCGGTGTGAAAAACAATGGCTGCCACCACCAGTGAAACTCAAAGAGATGGTTACAATGCAAAGCCTCCTATGTTCGACGGTCAAAGGTTCGAATATTGGAAAGATAGACTGGAAAGTTTCTTTCTGGGTTTCGATGCAGATCTCTGGGATATTATTGTGGATGGCTACGAGCGTCCAGTTGATGCAGATGGCAAGAAGATCCCAAGGTCAGAGATGACTGCAGATCAAAAGAAGCTGTACTCACAACATCACAAAGCAAGAGCAATTCTTCTAAGTGCTATTTCCTATGAAGAGTACCAAAAGATTACAGATCGTGAGTTTGCAAAAGGCATTTTCGAATCTCTGAAGATGTCTCATGAAGGAAACAAGAAAGTCAAAGAATCAAAGGCATTGTCCTTGATCCAAAAGTATGAATCCTTCATCATGGAGCCAAATGAGTCCATTGAAGAAATGTTCTCCAGATTTCAGTTGCTTGTAGCTGGCATACGACCTCTCAACAAGAGCTACACAACAAAAGATCATGTCATAAGGGTCATCAGGTGTCTTCCTGAAAGTTGGATGCCTTAGTGACTTCAATAGAGCTCACGAGAGATGTTGAGAATATGAGTTTAGAAGAACTCATCAGCATTTTGAAATGCCATGAGCTGAAGCGCTCAGAGATGCAAGATCTGAGGAAAAAGTCCATAGCCTTGAAATCTAAATCTGAAAAGGCTAAGGCTGAGAAGTCAAAAGCTCTTCAAGCTGAAGAAGAGGAATCTGAAGAAGCATCAGAAGATTCTGATGAAGATGAGCTGACTCTGATCTCCAAGAGACTCAACCGCATCTGGAAGCACAGGCAGAGCAAATACAAAGGCTCTGGAAAGGCAAAAGGAAAGTCTGAATCCTCAGGTCAGAAGAAGTCCTCACTTAAGGAAGTCACATGCTTTGAGTGCAAAGAATCAGGGCACTACAAAAGTGACTGTCCAAAGTTGAAGAAGGACAAGAAGCCAAAGAAGCACTTCAAGACAAAGAAGAGTCTGATGGTGACATTTGATGAATCAGAGTCAGAGGATGTTGACTCTGATGGTGAAGTCCAAGGACTCATGGCTATTGTCAAAGACAAGGAAGCAGAGTCAAAGGAAGCTGTTGACTCTGACTCAGAATCAGAAGGAGATCCTAACTCAGACGATGAAAATGAGGTATTCGCTTCTTTCTCTACCTCTGAACTGAAACATGCATTGTCTGATATCATGGATAAGTATAACTCCTTATTGTCTAAGCATAAGAAGCTGAAAAAGAACTTATCTGCTGCTTCCAAGACTCCTTCTGAACATGAGAAAATTATTTCTGATTTGAAAAATGATAATCATGCTTTATCAATTCTAACTCTGTGCTTAAGAACCAGATTGCTAAGTTAGAAGAAATTGTTGCCTGTGATGCCTCTGATTGTAGAAATGAATCTAAGTATGAAAAGTCTTTTCAAAGATTCCTAGCTAAAAGCGTGGATAGAAGCTTAATGGCTTCAATGATCTATGGCGTAAGCAGAAATGGAATGCATGGCATTGACTATTCTAAACCAATTAGAAATGAGCCTTCTATGTCTAAAGCTAAATCCTTGTATGAATGCTTTGTTCCCTCTGGTACCATATTGCCTGATCCTTTACCTGCTAAAGTTGCTAAAAACCCTCCTAAAAAGGGATCCTTCTCTATGACTAAATATCATGCAAATATTCCTTTAAAATATCATGTTGAGACACCCAAGGTGATCAGAACCTCTGGGGTAACTAACAAGAGAGGACCCAGAAAGTGGGTACCTAAGGACAAGATTATCTATGTTGCAGATATCCTTGATAGCTCCACTGAAACACCAATCATGGTATCTGGACAGTGGATGCTCGCGTCACATGACGGGAGAAAGGCGTATGTTCCGAGAGCTGAAACTTAAGCCTGGAGGCGAAGTTGGCTTTGGAGGAAATGAAAAGGGTAAAATTGTTGGTACTGGTACTATTTGTGTAGATAGTAGTCCATGCATTGATAATGTGTTATTGGTAGACGGCTTAACACATAACTTATTGTCTATAAGTCAATTAGCTGACAAGGGTTATGATGTTATATTCAATCAAAAGTCCTGCAGGGCTGTAAGTCAAATCGATGGCTCTGTTCTGTTTAACAGCAAGAGGAAGAACAACATTTATAAGATCAAATTATCTGAGTTGGAGGCTCAGAACGTGAAGTGCCTTCTATCTGTTAATGAAGAGCAGTGGGTATGGCATAGACGGTTAGGGCATGCCAGTATGAGAAAGATTTCTCAGCTGAGCAAGCTAAACCTTGTCAGGGGCTTACCCAATCTGAAGTTCGCTTCAGACGCTCTTTGTGAAGCATGTCAGAAAGGCAAATTCACAAAAGTCCCTTTCAAGGCAAATAATGTTGTCTCAACCTCAAGGCCGTTGGAACTTCTGCATATCGACCTTTTTGGACCAGTGAAAACTGAGTCTATAGGTGGCAAGAGATATGGGATGGTTATCGTTGATGACTATAGCCGCTGGACATGGGTAAAGTTTCTAACCCGCAAGGATGAGTCTCATGCTGTGTTCTCTACCTTCATTGCTCAAGTGCAAAACGAGAAGGCTTGTAGGATTGTGCGTGTCAGAAGTGACCATGGTGGAGAGTTTGAGAATGACAAGTTTGAGAGTCTGTTTGATTCCTATGGAATTGCACATGATTTCTCTTGTCCCAGAACTCCTCAACAAAATGGTGTTGTTGAGAGGAAGAACAGAACTCTTCAGGAGATGGCTAGAACCATGCTCCAAGAAACTGGCATGGCTAAGCACTTTTGGGCAGAGGCAGTAAATACAGCATGTTACATTCAGAACAGAATCTCTGTGAGTCCAATTCTGAATAAGACTCCTTATGAATTGTGGAAGAACATAAAACCCAACATTTCTTATTTTCATCCTTTTGGTTGTGTTTGTTATGTTCTCAATACTAAGGATAGATTGCATAAATTTGATGCTAAGTCTTCTAAGTGTCTATTACTTGGTTATTCTGAGAGATCTAGAGGTTTTAGATTTTATAATACCGATGCTAAGACTATTGAAGAATCTATTCATGTTAGATTTGACGATAAGCTTGACTCTGACCAGTCAAAGCTAGTTGAGAAGTTTGCAGATTTAAGCATTAATGTTTCTAACAAAGGCAAAGCTCCAGAGGAAGCTGAGCCAGAGGAAGATGAACCAGAGGAAGAAGCTGGTCCCTCTAACTCACAAACTCTGAAGAAGAGCAGAATCACTGCAGCTCACCCTAAGGAATTGATTCTGGCAACAAAGACGAACCAGTCAGAACCAGATCTGCCTTCAGACCCTCTGAAGAGACCTTGCTCAGTCTGAAAGGATTGGTGTCCTTAATTGAACCCAGGTCCATAGATGAAGCTCTTCAGGACAAGGATTGGATTCTGGCCATGGAAGAAGAATTGAATCAATTCTCCAAGAACGATGTTTGGAGTTTAGTGAAGAAGCCTGAGAGTGTCCATGTAATTGGAACAAAATGGGTATTCAGAAACAAGCTGAATGAGAAAGGAGATGTAGTCAGAAACAAGGCAAGGCTAGTTGCTCAAGGCTACAGCCAGCAGGAAGGAATAGACTACACTGAAACATTTGCTCCAGTAGCAAGACTGGAGGCAATCAGACTGTTGATCTCTTTTTCAGTAAATCACAACATAGTTCTACATCATATGGACGTGAAGAGTGCCTTCCTAAATGGTTATATTTCAGAGGAAGTCTATGTTCATCAACCCCCAGGTTTTGAAGATGAGAAGAAGCCAGACCATGTGTTCAAATTGAAGAAATCACTCTACGGTCTGAAGCAAGCTCCCAGAGCATGGTATGAGAGACTCAGCTCATTCCTTCTGGAGAATGAGTTTGTAAGGGGTAAAGTAGATACAACTCTCTTTTGCAAGACTTATAAAGATGATATCTTAATTGTGCAAATTTATGTTGATGATATTATATTTGGTTCTGCTAATCAATCTCTATGCAAAGAATTTTCTGAGATGATGCAGGCTGAATTTGAGATGAGTATGATGGGAGAATTAAAGTACTTTCTGGGAATACAAGTTGATCAAACACCAGAAGGAACATATATCCATCAGAGCAAGTACACTAAAGAACTTCTGAAGAAGTTCAATATACTGGAATCTACAGTGGCCAAGACTCCAATGCATCCTACATGCATTCTGGAGAAAGAAGATAAAAGTGGTAAAGTATGTCAGAAGCTCTATCGTGGCATGATAGGTTCACTTCTATACTTAACTGCATCTAGGCCAGACATACTATTTAGTGTTCACTTATGTGCTCGTTTCCAATCAGATCCAAGGGAAACCCACTTAACTGCTGTTAAGAGGATCCTAAGGTATCTGAAAGGCACCACTAACCTTGGCTTGATGTATAAGAAAACATCAGAGTATAAGCTTTCAGGTTATTGTGATGCTGATTATGCTGGAGATAGAACAGAGAGAAAAAGTACTTCTGGAAATTGTCAATTTCTGGGAAGTAATCTAGTCTCATGGGCAAGCAAGAGGCAATCAATCATTGCACTATCAACTGCAGAGGCAGAATATATCTCAGCAGCAATATGCAGCACTCAGATGCTCTGGATGAAACATCAGCTGGAGGATTATCAGATCCTTGAGAGCAATATCCCAATCTATTGTGATAACACTGCTGCAATCTCATTGAGTAAGAATCCTATCTTGCATTCAAGGGCAAAGCACATTGAGGTAAAGTATCACTTTATTAGAGATTATGTACAGAAGGGTGTACTTCTTCTGAAGTTTGTTGATACTGACCATCAATGGGCAGATATCTTTACAAAGCCCTTAGCAGAGGATAGATTTAATTTTATTCTGAAAAATCTGAACATGGACTTTTGTCCAGAGTGAAGATGGATCAGAACCTCTGACTATGATACTTCTTGATCAGAAGATGTCTAGTCCAGAAGGTAACTCAATCAGAGTGTGTGTACCCATTGGTACTGACTCTGAAGCTGAGACAGCAACACGTGTATCAGTATTTCTGATGCATAGTTCCTTGTGCCCGTGTGACAGTCTGTTATGATTGCGTGTAGATGTGCTTCTCTCCTGTGTGTGATAGGTGTATTTACTGTTAATATCTATCTTTAATTTTCAACCGTTGATCTTAAATTGCTTTTTGAATCAACAACGGTTATTTGTCAAAACCCACTATACACACACGATCTCCTTCACTTCCGGTTTTTACTCTCTCTCTCTTGCTATTTCAAAACCGCTAATCCTCGATTTCTCTCTCGATCTCTCTTCATCTTTCAACCTTCATCTTCTACCTAAACCTTCAACCGCTTCAAAAATGGTGAGTCAAACCAGAAGAGCTACTGCAGATGCAACCCAGTTCCCTCATATGGTAGTTGGTCTAGCAACGGGTCAAAGGGTCCTGAGAATCTGACACAAGATCAAGGTCAAGCTCAAGAGCAGATTATTCCAATTGCAGAACGGGGCTGTGCCGTTCACTGTGTATATGCTCCTGAGGAACTTCAAGTCCTGGCAGAATGGAGATTCGACCTCGACAACCTTGCTACGAATGGGTATGATCTTCGTCCTGAAGTCCAAGTCCAAGGTTGGGGAAATTACTTCAACAGGCTTCGAGGACCGGTGTATGATAAACTGATCAAGGAATTCTGGAAGCACGCCGACTGCGATGATACTCAGGTGGTATCTCACATTCTTGGAAGAAAGATCATCATCACAGAGAAGTCTTTCGTAAACTTGCTGGGTGCAGAAACTGCTTTTGGGTATCGTTTCCAGTTCACTGAATCGAAGTTGAAACCCAAGATGAAGGATGAAACCAACAAGGCCCTGTACACCAATTACAAACCGGGCAAGACGAATTACAAGGTGATGGACCTTCATCCCAAGCTCAGGATCTGACACAAGATTTTGCTCCACTGCATAAACCAGAGACCAAAGGGCAGTTCCCCAGACTACATCAACTTCAACCAGAAGGCGATGTTGTTCTTCATCCAAGACAAGAAGAAGATCTGCCTTCCCTACTTCCTGTTCTCCTACTTGAAGGAATGTATCCGGAAGTCTCGTACCACTGCCTCCATCAAGTCAGCAATCAAGTATATTCCCTTCGGGAGACTGTTGTCTGATCTCTTCATTGAGAGTGGCCTCATTCAAGATCTGATAAATGCTGGATGCACAGAGGATCTGACCACTATTGTCAGTGATGTCTTCACTGCAAATTCTCTGAAGAAAATGGGCCTAGTCAAGAAGAAGATTGCTCCTGCCCATGAAGACACATCTTCTGAGATCAGAAGTAGAAGGGTGCCTCTGAATGACTACCCTCTGTGGACACAGGCTGACAATCCTGAAGCCACTAGGTGTTATGTTGAAGACCTAAGGGCTCAAGGCTTTGAAATTGATCTCGATGAATTTTTCAGCCGACTGCCGCCAGCTCCAGAGTTTCCTTCTCCTATCAAGAAGAAAGCTCAGAAGAAGATGATCCTAGAAGAATCTTCTGAGGAATCAGATGTCCCTCTGATCAAAAAAAAGAAGGCTGGTCAATCCAAGAGAAAGCATGATGAAACCAGCAAGCCTGATGATGGTGATGATGGTGATGATGGTGATAATGAGGATGGTCCTCCTAAGAAGAAGAAGAAGCAGGTCATAATTGTGGTGAAGCCTACTCGGGTGGAACCTGCTGCTGAAGTGATCAGAAGGATTGAAACTCCTGCCAGAGTGACAAGATCATCAGCACATTCAAGTAAGTCTGTAGTTGCTTCTGATGATGATTTGAATTTATTTGATGCACTCCCCATATCAGCCATGCTCAAACACTCTTCAAATCCCCTCACTCCTATTCCTGAATCCCAACCAGCTGCACAAACCACCTCTCCACCACATTCCCCAAGGTCTTCATTTTTTCAACCTCCCCTACTGAAGCACCTCTCTTGAATTTGCTCCAGAACCAACCCTCTAGGTCAGAAGAACCAACCTCTCCCATTACCATTCCGTACAACCCATTAACTTCTGAACCCATCATTCATGAACAACCAGAGCCTAACCCAACAGAACCTGGACCCAGAACTTCTGATCACTCTGTCCCAAGAGCATCAGAACGTCTGGCTCTCAGAACCACGGATACAGACTCTTCCACAGCCCTTACACCCGTATCCTTCCCAACCAATGTTGTTGACTCTTCTCCCTCCAATAACTCTGAATCCATTAGAAAATTCATGGAGGTCAGAAAAGAAAAGGTTTCTACCTTAGAAGAGTATTATCTCACTTGTCCAAGCCCTAGGAGATATCCTGGCCCTAGACCTGAACGTCTAGTTGACCCAGATGAACCTATCTTGGCCAATCCTTTACATGAGGCAGACCCTTTGGCTCCACAAGCTCACCCTGTCCCTGACCAACAAGAGCCTATTCAACCAGAACCTGAACCAGAACAATCTGTGTCTAACCAATCCTCGGTTAGATCACCCCATCCTCTGGTTGAAACTTCAGAACCTCACCTTGGAACTTCTGAACCAAATGCTCAAATGTTTAACATTGGCTCTCCACAAGGTGCCTCTGAAGCTCACAGCAGCAATCACCCAGCCTCTCCTGAAACCAACCTCTCTATCATTCCTTACACTCACCTCCGACCCACATCTCTCTCTGAGTGCATCAATATTTTCTATCATGAAGCCTCTTTGATGCTACGCAATGTGCAAGGTCAGACTGACCTAAGTGAGAATGCTGAACATGTGGCTGAAGTGTGGAATAATCTGGGCACTTGGCTAGTGGCTCAAGTTCCAGTTATGATGCAGCTCCTGCATGCAGAAGGAAGTCAGAGGATCGAGGCCGCAAAGCAAAGGTTTGCTAGAAGGGTGGCTCTTCATGAACAAGAACAGAGACATAAGCTTCTTGAAGCTATTGAAGAGGCTAAGAGAAAGAAAGAACAAGCAGAAGAAGCTGCACGTCAAGCAGCAGCTCAAGCTGAACAAGCCAGACTAGAGGCAGAACGACTTGAAGCTGAGGCTGAAGCCCTTAGATGCCAAGCACTTGCACCAGTAGTATTTACTCCTGTTGCTTCTGCTTCCATTCCAGCTCCTCAAGCTGCTCAGAATGTTCCTTCCAGTTCTACTCAGTCAAACTCGTCCAGACTCGACATCATGGAACAGCGTCTTGACACTCATGAATCCATGCTACTCGAAATGAAGCACATGATGATGGAACTTCTGCGTCGATCTGATAAACCCTAGTTTTAGGATCTCTTCGCTTTTCTTTTTCTTTAACTTTGTTTTATTTCGTTAACTTCTATTTCTTTTTATATATTTATTCTACTTTGTTCATGTGTGATTATCTATGCATATCTATCTATATTTTTGTCACATATGCTTGCAAAAATCTTTTTATTCATAATTTCTTTTGTTTACATCATACATTCTTTTCCTAAAGTCTAGAATGGAGGATCCCTCCTCATTCTTCTGCACTCCTGGCGCTGCTCTGACCTATCCTTCTCCAGACGCTCCAGTGCATACTGGATGTTGTTGAGCTGTCCTTTAGCTCATCCCTCTCCAGAATCTCTTCTGCAGTCTTGAGCTTCTCTTCAAAACTCTCTTTTTCTTCCAGCAGCTTGAGTTCAAGCTGGCTGAGTTCTTGCACCTCCTCCACGAAGGCAAGAAATTCCCTCAGGTCTCTTTCAACTCTGGACGCAGGTCCTCCTCCAGCAGTGTCCGTGTTAGCTCTGAGATGGTCCTAGTACCCTCTGGATGCCTGATGTTCAGGAACAAGTCCTCCTCAAAGGCCTTCCTTCTCAGCTCTTCTAGTGCTACGATGTATGATGCCATTTTTTCTTTACTGAAAATTGTTCGAGTTGTGAAGCTTACCTTTCTCTCCAACGCTTTATATAGGCTTCACTTTCTCTCTGAAAGTTAATGCTCCTACAGTTTCTCGAGGTTAAGTTCTTGGTAACTGACCCTCCTCTTTACTCCCTTGGCCGGTGGTAAACGTTCTTATCTTGCATTAACTCTTCTATTTATTTCGCCTAACTCTGATTCTTGCATCGTTTTCATTTTCTTTAAACTTAGACCTTCTCTAAGGGGGAGTACCTTGTACTTCAAGCTAAGTTTTTCACACCCCAAGCTTTTTGCTTATGACAAAAAGGGGAGTAAACCCAGTTTTGATGTGTAAGATGTGTTAGTGTGATTTATTTTTTCTTTTGGAGAATTTAAGAGTTCCACCTTCATGACCATAGATGTGTCACTGGGCAAATACAAGGAATACATTTCACTTCTTCTGAAGTGATTCTAATTTGACTCTGATACCCAAGACTCTGATTTACTTATGCGCTCTGATTACTCGATTTTCATCTATGTCATAAGTTTTTCACTCTGAACTCTTATATCATTTAGCTCAGAATCTAGACTTTACTAACGTTTTCATCAAGTATTAGATTCAGGGGGAGCTAAGCTCAGAATCAAGCAGTGACTTGACTTCAGAATGAGCAAGATAAACTATTCACATCAGGATAAGTCTTATTCTATATCTCTAAACTCTGAGTGAATTTAGTTTAATGTTTAAGAATTGTTCATCAAAAATCTTAGTTTTGTCATCATCAAAAAGGGGGAGATTGTAAGATCAAGTTTTGATCTAGTAGTACAACTCTATGTTTTGATGATTACAAGTTAACCTTTTGATATGAACAATTGTGGTACTCTAACGTGTTTTCTGAGTGTGCTATTTACAGGCTCTGACCTCAACTCAATCTCACACAAATCAGAAGCACTGTGTTAAAGAGCGACCCAAGAACGCTTTCGCATTCACCATGTTCAGTATGAACAGTGGAAAAGCTTCAGAAGTTCTGAAGTTATACAAACTCTGATGTGGACTCAGTCACTAGAAGTTCTGAAGATCCAGAAAGTCTGATAACCAAGAAACACTGAAGGCTCAGATATTCTGATGGTGTAGAAGACTCTGAAGATCCAGAAGCTGATTAGTGAAGTTCTGATGTCCAGAAGCAAGATACTCTGAAGACCATGTTCTTCCCTCTGAGTTCAGAATCAGAAGAAACAATGGTCAGAGGATCTGGGTTTCCCTCTGACTCTGATCAACCGGCTTCACAAGTTCCAATATGAAGCATTCCCCTGATCAGAAGTCTCCTAGGTTTAAAGGTCAAGTCGCTATCCAAGTACAAAAGCAACTGTACTTCCTGACGACCTACCTAACAGTCTCAGACATAGCAGAAGCTGGATTTTCCAGAATGCCCTCCAACGGTAGCATTTTCCATGCATCGCTCAACCCTAATCCTTGGAGTATATAAAGAGACTGAAGACTGAAAGAAGGGCAGAAGCATTCACATACGCGCAAGACATATTCAAATTCTTCTAAGCTTTCTTTTCATCTGAAATTCATTGAGTTTACTATTAGCTTTTTAGAAGCAAATCTCTTGTAAACAATTCTTTGATAAACAGTTTGTTTAGTTCCTTTAGGAGATCAAGGTTGATCGGATCCTAGAGAGACTAAGAGAGTGAATCTTAGTGTGAGCTAAGTCAGTGTAATTGTTAGTCACTTGTAGGTTTCAAGTGCAGTTGTAACTCTTACCTGATAGTGGATTGCCTTCATTCTAAGAAGGAAAAATCACCTTAACGGGTGGACTGGAGTAGCTTGAGTGATTCATCAAGTGAACCAGGATAAAATCCTTGTGTGCTTTTCTATCTCTTATCTTAGCACTTAAGTTCTCGAAAGATTTGTCAAAATCTTTAAGGTGAAGTTTTATACTGAAAACGTTATTCAAACCCCCCCTTTCTACCGTTTTTCATACCTTCATGCCCATGTTAGACCCTTGGGGAGAGGTTCTTCCTCGATTGCTTGCCATACTTACGGTCTTACCACTTCTCAGGTGCATATAAAACGTAAATCACAAGCGAAGGAAGTAACAAATACCAGGTAGCATGCAGTAAAATAGATCAAACACACAAACGCTTCTGTAAAACTTAGTTTTCACAAAAATGGTCCGACTGGGCATGCCAATTTGTTTACACTGATTTTGGTAAACAAATATCCTCTTAGTTCGACTAAAGGAAGTTTAGATTCAGGGTCCTTTTGGGAAAACGTCTTGCCAAAGTGTTGTGTGTGAGTGG
>NW_026645415.1:27466-38052 GCF_012489685.1 Lotus japonicus
GACTCTTATATATAATGTATATTAGTTCTGTTTTTTTTCGCATTTGGGTTTTATCTATTTCAGTCTTGTCTTAGTTATTATCGAAAAAATAATTTACGTTTTTCCGCATTAAGTTTTTCTTTTGGTTACTAAAGTGACGCTACCGAAATCGGGGTGTTACATTGTGGTATCAGAGCACGGTCGAGTCTTTCGGAGTTGTTGGGGAATAGGTCTTCTGTGCTAGGTTGTGTGACTCTACAAAGAGTGAAAATTGATTGTCTGCAAGCGATTTTTTGCTTAGAATTGATTGAAGTTATTGCTTAATCATATTGTATAGTGATGCTAGATGCTATCTTATGATGAGTACTAACTGTTTGTTTAACTTAACAGAACATGGTGAATACTAACCAGTTAGCTGAGATGATGGCCACTATGGCCCAAGCTGTAACTTCACAAGCTAATGATAATGCGATGAGGCGTGCTGCTGAGGAGGCACGTGAACAGCATCAGCGCCAGAGGGAAGTAACTCTGGACCAGAACAAAGGCTTGAATGATTTCAGGAGGCAAAACCCACCAAAGTTCTCTGGTGGTACTGACCCAGACAAAGCGGATCTCTGGATCCAGGAGGTTGAGAAGATATTTGGCGTTCTGCAGACGGTTGAGGGTGCCAAGGTGGGCATGGCAACTTACCTACTGCTGGGTGATGCTGAGTACTGGTGGAGAGGCACCAGGGGGATCATGGAAGCTAACCATGAAGAGGTCAACTGGAACTCTTTCCGGACCGCATTCTTGGAGAAGTATTTCCAACAAGTGCCCGGGATGAGAGGGAGGCACAGTTTCTGACACTCCGTCAAGGAGGTATGTCTGTACCGGAATTTGCTTCGAAGCTGGAGTCTTTGGCGAAGCATTTTCAATTCTTCAACGATCATGTTGATGAGCGCTACATGTGCAAGCGCTTTGTTAATGGACTGAGGCCTGACATTGAGGACTCAGTGAGGCCATTGGGAATTATGCGCTTTCAGTCGTTGGTTGAGAAAGCCACAGAAGTGGAACTGATGAAGAACCGGAGAATGAACCGTGCTGGAACTGGAGGGCCGATGAGGTCGGGCTCTCAAAATTTCCAGAGCAGAGAGAAATTTCAGAGCAGGGGGCCATATCAGCATCCTGCTGGAAGAGGATTTACTTCAGGATCTTACAGACCCATGACGGGTACTGCTGGAGGTCCCGGAGATCAAACTTTGAAGAAGGAGATGACCTGTTTCAGATGTGGGGAGCCGGGGCATTATGCTAATGCTTGTCCCGACAAGAGGCCCAAGTGCTTTAATTGTAACAGAATGGGGCACACTGCCGATCAGTGCAGAGCACCCAAGACGGAGCCAACCGTGAACACTGTTCGTGGAAAGCGTCCTGCTGCTAAAGCAAGAGTTTACACCATGGGCGGTGAGAGAGCTGAGGGGTTTGTCAGAGGAGAGCGCAAAAACGATGGTAACCTTCTAACCATTCTTTCTCATTTCAGTACAATATGTTCCAGTACTCGCGTAGCGTGTGCAAGCACACCTATCTTACTTATACTGTTTGAGCTTTGACCTTATAGTTATTACGCCTATTAATACCTTATTTGACCGTAGCTCGTATTTTAACTATAGAAGTTACACGAGGTTTAGAATAACACGCTAAGCCTAGGAATTAGTCTTACACCGATGCGTTTATAAGGAAGCCAGAAGCTGAAGAGGGAATCTTAGAGAGGTTCCTGATGGGTAGTATATGTATGGTGTTGAGGATGTGATGTCAGGATATTTGTGATTATTGGATGATAGGAACTCATTGACTGTTCCGGTAGGTTTTTCTAGATTTCCACCTTCGATGTATTAGGCCTGATCAACTTAATATTGAGGGGGTGTTATTCGGAATCACAGCTGGATATGGACTTTGATAGAAGGATTGGTGAGATTAACTTGTGTTGATCGAAGATTAGTTGAGTTTGGGAGGAAAAAGTTCTCATTAAGTAATTGTTTTCCTTGCGAAGGAGTTGTAGTTTTAAGAGATGAATACTTGAAGTTATCATATTTGGACAAGCTACTCAGAGTCTAATAGTGAATGGAACTTTGTCATGGATTTCGGTGATGCATGCTAGAGTTAGCAAGTGAATTTTGCTCAGTTGAATAAGAATCCTATGATTAAGATTGACTTAGGGAGTTGAAAATCATGTATGAATAAGGGATGTAGTGGTGATAGCAGTTACGATAGTAGTTAAACCTCAGAAGGTTGGAGGATCGGATGATAAAATTGAAGGTATGAAAAACGGTAGAAAGGGGGGGTTTGAATAACGTTTTCAGAACAAAACTTCCACCTTAAAGATTTTGACAAATCTTTCGAGAACTTAAGTGCTAAAGATAAGAGATAGAAAAGCACACAAGGATTTTATCCTGGTTCACTTGATAAATCACTCAAGCTACTCCAGTCCACCCGTTAAGGTGATTTCTTCCTTCTTAGAATGAAGGCAATCCACTAATCAGGTAAGAGTTACAACTGCACTTGAAACCTACAAGTGACTAACAATTACACTGACTTAGCTCACACTAAGATTCACTCTCTTAGTCTTCTCTAGGATCCGATCAACCTTGATCTCCTAAAGGAACTAAACAAACTGTTTATCAAAGAATTGTTTACAAGAGATTTGCTTCTAAAAAGCTAATTGTAAACTCAATGAATTTCAGATGAAAGAAAGCTTAGAATATTTTGAATATATCTTGCGCGTGTGTATTGCTTCTTCTTAGTTTCTTAGCCGCTTCTTTCAATCTTCAGCCTCTATATATACTCCAAGGATTAGGGTTGAGCGTTGCATGGGAAATGCTACCGTTGGAGGGCAGTTCTGGAAAATCCAGCTTCTGCTGTGGCTGAGAACGTTAGGTAGGTCGTCAGGAAGGTACACTTGCTTTTGTACTTGGATAGCGACTTGACCTTTTAACCTAGGAGACTTCTGATCAGGGGAATACTTCATATTGGAACTTGTGAAGCCGGTTGATCAGAGTCAGAGGGAAAGCACAGATCCTCTGACCATTGTATCTTCTGATTCTGAACTCAGAGGGAAGAACATGGCCTTCAGAGTTTCTTGCTTCTGGACTTCAGAGTTTCCACTATTCAGCTTCTGGATCTTCAGAGTCTTCTACACCATCAGAACAACTGAACCTTCAGTGTTTCTTGGTTATCAGAACTTCTGGATCTTCAGAGCTTCTAGCGACTGAGTCCACATCAGAGTTTGTATAGCTTCAGAACTTCTGAAGCTTTTCCACTGTTCATACTGAACATGGTGAGTGCGAAAGCGTTGCTTGGGTCACTCTTTATACACAGTGCTTCTGATTTGTGTGAGATTGAGTTGAGGTCAGAGCCTGTAAATAGCACACTCAGAAAAACACGTTAGAGTACCACAATTGTTCATATCAAAAGGTTAACTTGTAATCATCAAAACATAGAGTTGTACTACTAGATCAAAACTTGATCTTACAATCTCCCCCTTTTTGATGATGACAAAACTAAGATTTTTGATGAACAATTCTTAAACATTAAACTGAATTCACTCAGAGTTTAGAGATATAGATTAAGACTTATCCTGATGTGAATAGTTTATCTTGCTCATTCTGAATTCAAGTCACTGCTTGATTCTGAGCTTAGCTCCCCCTGAATCTAATACTTGATGAAAACGTTAGTAAAGTCTAGATTCTGAGCTAAAACATATAAGAGTTCAGAGTGAAAAGCTTATGACATAGATGAAAAACGAATAATCAGAGCGCATAAGTGATCAGAGTCAGGGACAAGGTATCAGAGTCTTGGGTATCAGAGTCAACTTAGAATCACTTCAGAAGAAGTGAAATGTATTCCTTGTATTTGCCCAGTGACACATCTATGGTCATGAAGGTGGAACTCTTAAAATCTCCAAAAGAAAAATAAGTCACACTAACACATCTTACAAATCAAAAACTGGGTTTACTCCCCCTTTTTGTCATAAGCAAAAAGCTTGGGGTGTGAAAAACTTAGCTTGAAGTACAAGGTACTCCCCCTTAGAGAAGGTCTAAGTTTAAAAGAAAATGAAAACGATGTAAGAATCAGAGTTAGGCGAAAATAAATAGAAGAGTTAATGCAAGGGATGAACGTTTACCACCGGTCAAGTGAGTAAATAGAAGGGTCAGTTACCAAGAACTTAACCTCGAGAAACTGTAAGAGCATTAACTTTCAGAGAGAAAGTGAAGCCTATAAAAAGCGTTGGAGAGAAAGGTAAGCTTCACACCTCGAATAATTTTCAGTAAGAAAAAATGGCATCATACAACGTAGCACTAGAAGAGCTGAGGAAGAAGGCCTTTGAAGAGGACTTGTTCCTGAACATCAGGCATCCAGAGGGTGCAACAACCATCGCGGAGCTGACACGGACACTGCTGGAAGAGGACCTGCGTCCAGAGTTGGAGAGAGACCTGAAGGAATTTCTTGCCTTCGTGGAGGAGGTGCAAGAACTCAGCCGGCTTGAACTCAAGCTGCTGGAAGAGAAAGAGAGTTTGGAAGAGAAGCTCAAGACTTCAGAAGAGATTCTGGAGAGGGATGAGCTAAAGATCAGGCTCAGCAACATCCAGCATGTACTGGAGCGTCTGGAGAAGGATAGGTCAGAGCAGCGCCAGGAGTGCAGAAGAATGAGGAGGGATCCTCCATTCTAGATTATATGATGGAAAGAAATATGATGTAAACACAAAGCAATTATGAATAAAACGAGTTTAGCAAACATATGTGACATAAGTATATAGATATATATGCATATATAATCACAAACGAACAAAAGAGAATAAATAAATAAAAAGAAACAGAGTTTAACAAAAGGAAAACAAAGTTAACGAAAAAGAAGAAAAAGAAGAGATCCTAAAAACTAAGGTTTGTCAGTGCGTCTCAGAAGTTCCATCATCATTTGCTTCATCTCAATCAGCATGGATTCATGAGTGTCAAGACGTTGTTCCATGATGTCGAGTCTGGATGAGCTTGTCTGAGTAGAACTGGAAGGAACATTCTGAGCAGCTTGAGGTTCTGGAATGGAAGCAGAAGCAGCAGGAGTAAACACAACCGGTGCAAGTCGCTCTGCCTCAGCCTCAGCTTCAAGACGCTCTGCCTTAAGTCTGGCTTGTTCAGCCTGAGCTGCTGCTTGACGTGCAGCTTCTTCTGTTTGTTCTTTCTTTCTCTTGGCTTCTTCAATAGCTTCAAGAAGCTTATTTCTCTGTTCTAGTTCATGAAGAGCCACCCTTCTAGCAAACCTTTGCTTTGCAGCCTCAATGCTCTGACTGCCCTCTTCATGCAGGAGCTGCATCATAATCGGAACTTGAGCCACTAGCCAAGTGCTCAGATTGTTCCACTCATCAGCCACATTTTCAGCATTCTCACTGAGATCAGTCTGACCGTGCACATTGCGGAGCCTCAAAGAGGCTTCATGATAGAAGATATTGATGCACTCAGAGAGAGATGTGGGTTGAAGGTGAGTATAGGGAATTATGGAGAGGTTGGGTTCAGGAGAGGCTGGGTGATTGCTGCTATGGGCTTCAGAGGCACCTTGTGGAGAACCAATGTTAATCATGGGAGCATTGGGTTCAGAGGTTCCAAGGTGAGGGTCTGAAGTGTCAACCAGAGGGTGAGGTGATCTAACCGAGGATTGGTTAGACACTGATTGTTCAGGTTCAGGGTCTGGTTGAATGGGCTCTTGTTGGTCAGGGACAGGGTGAGCTTGTTGAACTAAGGGGTCTGCCTCTTGGATAGGATTGGCCAAGATAGGTTCATCTGGGTCAACTAGACGTTCAGGTCTAGGGCCAGGATATCTCCTAGGGCTTGGACAGGTAAGGTAATACTCTTCCAAGGCAGATACCTTTTCTTTTCTAACCTCCATGAATTTTCTAATTGATTCAGAGGTATTGGAGGGAGGAGAGTCAATAACATTGATTGGGAAGGATACAGGTGTGAAGGCTGTTGAAGAGTCTGTATCCGTGGTTCTGGCAGCAGGACGTGCTGATGCTCTGGGAGCAGAGTGATCAGACGTTCTGGGTTGTGGTTCTGTTTGGTTGGGCTCTGGTTGGTCATGGATAATGGGTTCAGAGGATAATGGGTCGTACGGAATGGTAAGGAGAGAGGTTGGATCTTCTGACCTAGAGGTTGGGTTCTGAAGCAAATTCCAGAGAGGTGCTTCGGTAGGAGAAGGTTGAAAGAAGGAGGATCTTGGGGAATGTGGTGGAGAGGTGGTTTGTGCGGCTGGTTGGGATTCAGGAATAGGAGTGAGGGGATTTGAGGAGTGTTGAAGCAAGGCAGAAATAGGAAGTGCATCAAATAAATTCAAATCATCATCAGAAGCAAGTGCAGGCTTACTTGAATGTGCTGATGATCGAGTCACTCTGGCAGGAGGTTCAGTCCTTCTGACCACTGCAGCAGCTGGTTCCACCCGAGTAGGCTTCACCACGATTCGGACCTTCTTCTGCTTCTTCTTTGGAGGGCCATCCTCACTATCATCATCATCACCATCATCAGGCTTTCTCTTCGTCTTCTTGACCAGAGGGACATCAGATTCCTCAGAAGATTCTTCCAGAACCATCTTCCTCTGAGCTTTCTTCTTGGGAGGAGAAGGAAACTCTGGAGCTGGCGGTAGTCTGCTGACGAAATCATCAAGGTCAATTTCGAAACCTTGAGCCCTGAGGTCTTCAAC
This sequence comes from Lotus japonicus, assembly GCF_012489685.1. NCBI lineage: Eukaryota > Viridiplantae > Streptophyta > Magnoliopsida > Fabales > Fabaceae > Lotus > Lotus japonicus. The sequence continues at coordinate 34,164 of NW_026645415.1, forward strand.
ATAGCATCTGATGGCGTCAGGATTGTCCGCTTGAGTCCACAGTGGGTAGTCATTCAGAGGCATTCTTCTTCCTCTTATCTCAGAAGATGTGTCTTCATGAGCAGGAGCAATCTTCTTCTGGATTAAGCCCATCTTCTTCAAGGAGTTTGCAGTGAAGACATCACTGACAATTGTGCTCAAATCCTCTGTGCAACCAGCATTGATCAAATCTTGCACCAAGTTGCTTTCAATGAGAAAGTCTGAGAGCAGCCTCCCAAAAGGGATGTATTTGATTGCAGACTTGATGGAGGCGGTGGTGCGAGACTTCCGGATGCATTCCTTCAAGTAGGAGAACAGGAAGTAGGGAAGGCAGATCTTCTCCTTGTCTTGAATGAAGAACAGCATCGCCTTCTGGTTGAAGTTGATGTAATCTGGGGAACTGCCCTTCGGTCTCTGATTGATGCAGTTGAGCAGGATCTTGTGCCAGATTCTGAGTTTGGGGTGAAGATCCATCACTTTGTAACTCGTCTTGCCCGGTTTGAAAGTGGTGTACAGGGCCTTGTTGACTTTGTCTTTGGTGCTGGGTTTCAGCTTGGATTCCGTCAGTTGGAACCGATACCCATAAGCAGTTTCTGCTCCTAGCAGATTCACGAATGACTTCTCAGTGATGATGATCTTCCTGCCAAGAATGTGAGAGACCACCTGAGTATCATCGCAGTCTGCGTGCTTCCAGAATTCCTTTACCAGTTTCTCATACACCGGTCCTCGAAGTCGATTGAAGTAGTTTCCCCAACCTTGAGCTTGGACTTCAGGACGAAGATCATACCCATTTGCAGCCAAGTTATCGAGGTTGAATCTCCATTCTGCCAGGACTTGGAGTTCCTCAGGAGGAAATACGCAGTGAACGGCACAGCCCCGTTCTGCAATTGGAACAATCTGCTCTTGAACTTGAACTTGTTCTTGTGCCGGGTTCTCAGAGCCCCTTTGACCCGTTGCCAAACCAACTTCCATGTGAGGGAACTGAGGTGCATCTGCAGTAGATCTTCTGGTTTGTCTCACCATTTTGAAGAGGTTGAAGGTTTGAGGTAGAAGATGAAGTTTGAAGGATGAAGAGAGATCGAGAGAGAAATCAAGAAAGAGGCGGTTTTGAAAAGCAGAGAGTGCGAGAATGAAAACCGGAAGTGAACGAGAACGTGTGTGTATAGTGGGTTTTATCAAATAACCGTTGTTGATTCAAAAAGCACTTTAAGATCAACGGTTGAAAATTAAAGATAGATAGTAACAGTAAAATACACAATCACACACAGGAGATAAGCATATCTACACGCAATCATAACAGACTGTCACACGGGCACAAGGAATTATGCATCAGAAATTCTGACACACGTGTTGTTGTCTCAGCTTCAGAGTCAGTACCAGTGGGCACACACACTCTGATTGAGTTACCTTCTGGACTAGACATCTTCTGATCAAGAAGTATCATAGTCAGAGGTTCTGATCCATCTTCACTCTGGACAAAAGTCCATGTTTAGATTTTTCAGAATAAAATTAAATCTATCCTCTGCTAAGGGCTTTGTAAAGATATCTGCCCATTGATGGTCAGTATCAACAAACTTCAGAAGAAGTACGCCCTTCTGCACATAATCTCTAATGAAGTGATACTTTACCTCAATGTGCTTTGCCCTTGAATGCAAGATAGGATTCTTGCTCAACGAGATTGCAGCAGTGTTATCACAATAAATTGGGATATTGCTCTCAAGGATCTGATAATCCTCCAGCTGATGTTTCATCCAGAGCATCTGAGTGCTGCATATTGCTGCTGAGATATATTCTGCCTCTGCAGTTGATAGTGCAATGGTTGATTGCCTCTTGCTTGCCCATGAGACTAGATTGCTTCCCAGAAATTGACAATTTCCAGAAGTACTTTTTCTCTCTGTTCTATCTCCAACATAATCAGCATCACAATAACCTGAAAGCTTATACTCTGATGTTTTCTTATACATCAAGCCAAGGTTAGTGGTGCCTTTCAGATACCTTAGGATCCTCTTAACAGCAGTTAAGTGGGTTTCCCTTGGATCTGATTGGAAACGAGCACATAAGTGAACACTAAATAATATGTCTGGCCTAGATGCAGTTAAGTATAGAAGTGAACCTATCATTCCACGATAGAGCTTCTGACATACTTTACCACTTTTATCTTCTTTCTCCAAAATGCATGTAGGATGCATTGGAGTCTTGGCCACTGTAGATTCCAGCATATTGAACTTCTTCAGAAGTTCTTTAGTGTACTTGCTCTGATGGATATATGTTCCTTCTGGTGTTTGATCAACTTGTATTCCCAGAAAGTACTTTAATTCTCCCATCATACTCATCTCAAATTCAGCCTGCATCATCTCAGAAAATTCTTTGCATAGAGATTGATTAGCAGAACCAAATATAATATCATCAACATAAATTTGCACAATTAAGATATCATCTTTATAAGTCTTGCAAAAAAGAGTTGTATCTACTTTACCCCTTACAAACTCATTCTCCAGAAGGAATGAGCTAAGTCTCTCATACCATGCTCTGGGAGCTTGCTTCAGACCGTAGAGTGATTTCTTCAATTTGAACACATGGTCTGGTTTCTTTTCATCTTCAAAACCTGGGGGTTGATGAACATAGACTTCCTCTGAGATATAACCATTTAGGAAGGCACTCTTTACGTCCATCTGATGTAGAACTATGTTGTGATTTACTGAGAAGGAGATCAACAGTCTAAATGCCTCCAGTCTTGCTACCGGAGCAAATGTTTCAGTGTAGTCTATTCCTTCCTGCTGGCTGTAGCCTTGAGCAACTAGCCTTGCCTTGTTTCTGACTACTTCTCCTTTCTCATTTAGCTTGTTTCTGAATACCCATTTCGTTCCAATAACATGAACATTCTCAGGCTTCTTCACTAAGCTCCAAACATCGTTCTTGGAAAATTGATTCAATTCTTCTTCCATGGCCAGAATCCAATCCTTGTCCTGAAGAGCTTCATCTATGGACTTGGGTTCAATTAAGGACACCAATCCTTTCAGACTCAGCAAGGTCTCTTCAGAGGGTCTGAAGGCAGATCTGGTTCTGACTGGTTCATCTTTGTTGCCCAGAATCAATTCCTTAGGGTGAGCTGCAGTGATTCTGCTCTGCTTCAGAGTTTGTGAGTTAGAGGGACCAGCTTCTTCCTCTGGTTCATCTTCCTCTGGCTCAACTTCCTCTGGAGCTTTGCCTTTGTCAGAAACATTAATGCTTAAATCTGCAAACTTTTCAACTAGCTTTGACTGGTCAGAGTCAAGCTTATCATCAAATCTAACATGAATAGATTCTTCAATAGTCTTAGCATCAGTATTATAAAATCTAAAACCTTTAGATCTATCAGAATAACCAAGTAATAGACACTTAGAAGACTTAGCATCAAATTTATGCAATCTATCCTTAGTATTGAGAACATAACAAACACAGCCAAAAGGATGAAAATAAGAAATGTTGGGTTTTATGTTCTTCCACAATTCATAAGGAGTCTTATTCAGAATTGGTCTCACAGAGATTCTGTTCTGAATGTAACATGCTGTATTTACTGCCTCTGCCCAAAAGTGCTTAGCCATGCCAGTTTCTTGGAGCATGGTTCTAGCCATCTCCTGAAGAGTTCTGTTCTTCCTCTCAACAACACCATTTTGTTGAGGAGTTCTGGGACAAGAGAAATCATGTGCAATTCCATAGGAATCAAACAGACTCTCAAACTTGTCATTCTCAAACTCTCCACCATGGTCACTTCTGACACGCACAATCCTACAAGCCTTCTCGTTTTGCACTTGAGCAATGAAGGTAGAGAACACAGCATGAGACTCATCCTTGCGGGTTAGAAAGTTTACCCATGTCCAGCGGCTATAGT
>NW_026645415.1:38152-121778 GCF_012489685.1 Lotus japonicus
TTTTGAGGAAGATATGTTCCTCAATATTAGGCATCCCGATGGTACAAAGACCATACAAGAGCTGACGAAGACACTACTGAAGAAGATCTTGGTCCAGAGATGGAGAAAGATCTGAAGGAGTTCCTCTGCTCGTGGAAGAGATTCAGGAGCTTTGCCGGCGGGAGCTGAATCTGCTGGAAGAGAAGGAGACTGTGGAAAAGAGACTTAAGACGACAGAAGATAGTCTAGAGAGAGATGAGCTGAGCATCAGACTCGGCAACATAGAGTATACACTGGATCGTCTGGAGAAGGAAAGAGTGGAGCAGCGCCAAGAATGCAGAAGAATGGTAAGGATCCTCCATTCTAGATATAGGGAATAATGTATGATGAAAAGAATTATGATGTAAACATAGAACAATTATGAATAAAACAGGTTTTGCAAACATATGTGACACAAAATATATATAGATATATGCATATAGAAATCACAGACGAACAAATGAAAATAAGTAAATAAAAAAGAAACAGAGTTTAACAAAAAGGAAAACAAAGTAAACGAAAGAAGAAAAAGAAGAGATCCTAAGACTAAGGTTTGTCAGTGCGGCGCAGAAGTTCCATCATCATTTGCTTCATCTCAATCAGCATGGATTCATGAGTGTCAAGACGGTGTTTCCATGATGTCGAGTCTGGATGAGCTTGTCTGAGTAGAGCTGGAAGGAACGTTCTGAGCAGCTTGAGGTTCTGGAATGGAAGCAGAAGCAGCAGGAGTAAACATAACTGGTGCAAGTCGCTCTGCCTCAACCTCAGCTTCAAGACGCTCTGCCTCAAGTCTGGCTTGTTCAGCCTGAGCTGCTGCTTGACGTGCAGCTTCTGCTTCTTGCTCTTTCTTTCGCTTGGCTTCTTCAATAGCTTCAAGAAGCTTATTTCTCTGTTCTAGTTCATGAAGAGCCACCCTTCTGGCAAACCTTTGCTTTGCAGCCTCAACACTCTGACTGCCCTCTGCATGCAGGAGCTGCATCATAGCGGGTAACTGAGCCACTAGCCAAGTGCTCAAATTGTTCCACTCATCAGCCACATGTTCAGCATTCTCACTGAGGTCAGTCTGACCGTGCACATTGCGGAGCCTCAAGGAGGCTTCATGATTGAAGATATTGATGCACTCAGAGAGAGATGTGGGTTGAAGGTGAGTATAGGGAATTATGGAGAGGTTGGTTTCAGGAGAGGCTGGGTGATTGCTGCTATGAGCTTCAGAGGCACCTTGTGGAGAGCCAATGTTAATCATGGAGCATTGGGTTCAGAGGTTCCACGGTGAGGGTCTGAAGTTTCAACCAGAGGTGAGGTGATCTAACCGAGGATTGGTTAGACACTGATTGTTCGGGTTCAGGGTCTGGTTGAATAGGCTCATGTTGGTCAGGGACAGGGGTGAGCTTGTTGAACTAGGGGATCTGCCTCTTGGATAGGATTGGCCAAGATAGGTTCATCTGGGTCAACTAGACGTTCAGGTCTAGGGCCAGGATATTGCCTAGGGCTTGGACATGTAAGGTAATATTCTTCCAAGGCAGATACCTTCTCTTTCCTAACCGCCATGAATTTTCTAATTGATTCAGAGGTATTGGAGGGAGGAGAGTCAATGACATTGATGGGGAAGGATACAGGTGTGAAGGCTGATGAAGAGTCTGTATCCGTGGTTCTGACAGCAGGACGTGCTGATGCTCTGGGAGCAGAGTGATCAGACGTTCTGGTTGTGGTTCTGTTGGTTTGGGTTCTGGTTGGTTTTGGATGAGTGGTTCAGAGAGTGATGGGTCATATGGAATGGTAAGGAGAGAGGTTGGATCTTCTGACCTAGAGGGTTGGTTCTGAAGCAAATTCCAGAGAGGTGCTTCAGTAGGAGAAGGTTGAAAGAAGGAAGATCTTGGGGAATGTGGTGGAGTGGTGGTTTGTGCGGCTGGCTGGATTCAGGAATAGGAGTGAGGGGATTTGAGAGTGTTGAAGTAAGGCAGAAATAGGAAGTGCATCAAATAAATTCAAATCATCATCAGAAGGCAAGTGCAGGCTTACTTGAATGTGCTGATGATCGAGTCACTCTGGCAGGAGCTTCAGTCCTTCTGACCTCTGCAGAGCTGGTTCCACCCGAGTAGGCTTCACCATAATTCTGACCTTCTTCTGCTTCTTCTTTGGAGGACCATCCTCACTATCATCACCATCATCATCAGCAGGCTTGCTCTTGGGTTTCTTGACCAGAGGGACATCAGATTCCTCTGAGGATTCTTCCAGAACCATCTTCCTCTTGGTTTTCTTCTTGGGAGGAGAAGAAAACTCTGGTGCTGTGGAAGTTTGCGACAAACTCATCAAGGTCAATCTCGAATCCTTGAGCCCTGAGGTCTTCAACATAGCATCTGATGGCGTCAGGATGGTCTGCTTGAGTCCACAGAGGGTAGTCATTCAGAGGCATTCTTCTTCCTCTGATCTCAGAAGATGTGTCTTCATGAGCAGGAGCAATCTTCTTCTGGATTAAGCCCATTTTCTTCAGAGAGTTGGCAGTGAAGACGTCACTGACAATTGTGCTCAAGTCCTCTGTGCAACCAGCATTGATCAAATCTTGCACCAAGTTGCTTTCAATGAGAAAGTCTGAGAGCAGCCTCCCAAAAGGGATATATTTGATTGCAGACTTGATGGAGGCTGTGGTGCGAGACTTCCGGATGCATTCCTTCAAATAGGAGAACAAGAAGTAGGGAAGGCAGATCTTCTCCTTGTCTTGAATGAAAAACAGCATCGCCTTCTGGTTGAAGTTGATGTAATCTGGAGAACTGCCCTTCGGTCTCTGATTGATGCAGTTGAGCAGGATCTTGTGCCAGATTCTCAGGTTGGGGTGTAGGTCCATCACCTTGTAACTCGTCTTGCCCGGTTTGAAGGTGGTGTACAGGGCCTTGTTGACGATGTCCTTGGTGCTGGGTTTCAGCTTGGATTCCGTCAGTTGGAACCGATACCCTAAAGCAGTTTCTGCTCCTAGCAGATTCACGAATGACTTCTCCGTGATGATGATCTTCCTGCCAAGAATGTGAGAGACCACCTGAGTGTCATCGCAGTCTGCGTGCTTCCAGAATTCTTTTACCAATTTCTCATACACCGGTCCTCGAAGTCGATTGAAGTAGTTTCCCCAACCTTGAGCTTGGACTTCAGGACGAAGATCAAACCCATTTGCAGCCAAGTTGTCGAGGTTGAATCTCCATTCTGCCAGGACTTGGAGTTCCTCAGGAGGGAATACACAGTGAACGGCACAGCCCCGTTCTGCAAGAGGAACAACCTGCTCTTGAGCTTCAATTTGTTCTTGTGCCGGGTTCTCAGAGCCTCGTTGACCCGTTGCCAAACCGACTACCATGTGAGGGAACTGAGGTACATCTGCAGTAGATCTTCTGGTTTGTCTCACCATTTTGAAGAGGTTGAAGGTTTGAGGTAGAAGATGAAGTTTGAAGGATGAGGAGAGATCGAGAGAGAAATCACGAAGGAGGCGGTTTTGAAAAGCAGAGAGTGCGAGAGTGAAAACCGGAAGTGAGAGAGAACGTGTGTGTATAGTGGGTTTTATCAAATAACCGTTGTTGATTCAAAAAGCACTTTAAGATCAACGGTTGAAAATTAAAGATAGATAGTAACAGTAAAATACACAATCACACACAGGAGATAAGCATATCTACACGCAATCATAACAGACTGTCACACGGGCACAAGGAACTATGCATCAGAAATTCTGACGCACATGTTGTTGTCTCAGCTTCAGAGTCAGTACCAGTGGGCACACACACTCTGATTGAGTTACCTTCTGAACTAGACATCTTCTGATCAAGAAGTATCATAGTCAGAGGTTCTGATCCATCTTCACTCTGGACAAAAGTCCATGTTTAGATTTTTCAGAATAAAATTAAATCTATCTTCAGCTAAGGGCTTTGTAAAGATATCTGCCCATTGATGGTCAGTATCAACAAACTTCAGAAGAAGTACGCCCTTCTGTACATAATCTCTAATAAAATGATACTTTACCTCAATGTGCTTTGCCCTTGAATGCAAGATAGGATTCTTACTCAATGAGATTGCAGCAGTGTTATCACAATAGATTGGGATATTGCTCTCAAGGATCTGATAATCCTCCAGCTGATGTTTCATCCAGAGCATCTGAGTGCTGCATATTGCTGCTGAGATATATTCTGCCTCTGCAGTTGATAGTGCAATGGTTGATTGCCTCTTGCTTGCCCATGAGACTAGATTGCTTCCCAGAAATTGACAATTTCCAGAAGTACTTTTTCTCTCTGTTCTATCTCCAGCATAATCAGCATCACAATAACCTGAAAGCTTATACTCTGATGTTTTCTTATACATCAAGCCAAGGTTAGTGGTGCCTTTCAGATACCTTAGGATCCTCTTAACAGCAGTTAAGTGGGTTTCCCTTGGATCTGATTGGAAACGAGCACATAAATGAACACTAAATAATATGTCTGGCCTAGATGCAGTTAAGTATAGAAGTGAACCTATCATGCCACGATAGAGCTTCTGACATACTTTACCACTTTTATCTTCTTTTTCCAGAATGCATGTTGGATGCATTGGAGTCTTGGCCACTGTAGATTCCAGCATATTGAACTTCTTCAGAAGTTCTTAAGTGTACTTGCTCTGATGGATATATGTTCCTTCTGGTGTTTGATCAACTTGTATTCCCAGAAAGTACTTTAATTCTCCCATCATACTCATCTCAAATTCAGCCTGCATCATCTCAGAAAATTCTTTGCATAGAGATTGATTAGCAGAACCAAATATAATATCATCAACATAAATTTGCACAATTAAGATATCATCTTTATGAGTCTTGCAAAAGAGAGTTGTATCTACTTTACCCCTTACAAACTCATTCTCCAGAAGGAATGAGCTAAGTCTCTCATACCATGCTCTGGGAGCTTGCTTCAGACCGTAGAGTGATTTCTTCAATTTGAACACATGGTCTGGTTTCTTTTCATCTTCAAAACCTGGGGGTTGATGAACATAGACTTCCTCTGAGATATAACCATTTAGGAAGGCACTCTTTACGTCCATCTGATGTAGAATTATGTTGTGATTTACTGAGAAGGAAATCAATAGTCTGATTGCCTCCAGTCTTGCTACTGGAGCAAATGTTTCAGTGTAGTCTATTCCTTCCTGCTGGCTGTAGCCTTGAGCAACTAGCCTTGCCTTGTTTCTGACTACATCTCCTTTCTCATTTAGCTTGTTTCTGAATACCCATTTCGTTCCAATAACATGGACATTCTCAGGCTTCTTCACTAAGCTCCAAACATCGTTCTTGGAGAATTGATTCAATTCTTCTTCCATGGCCAGAATCCAATCCTTGTCCTGAAGAGCTTCATCTATGGACTTGGGTTCAATTAAGGACACCAATCCTTTCAGGCTCAGCAAGGTCTCTTCAGAGGGTCTGAAGGCAGATCTGGTTCTGACTGGTTCATCTTTGTTGCCCAGAATCAATTCCTTAGGATGAGCTGCAGTGATTCTGCTCTTCTTCAGAGTTTGTGAGTTAGAGGGACCAGCTTCTTCCTCTGGTTCATCTTCCTCTGGCTCAACTTCCTCTGGAGCTTTGCCTTTGTCAGAAACATTAATGCTTAAATCTGCAAACTTTTCAACTAGCTTTGACTGGTCAGAGTCAAGCTTATCATCAAATCTAACATGAATAGATTCTTCAATAGTCTTAGCATCAGTATTATAAAATCTAAAACCTTTAGATCTATCAGAATAACCAAGTAATAGACACTTAGAAGACTTAGCATCAAATTTATGCAATCTATCCTTAGTATTGAGAACATAACAAACACAGCCAAAAGGATGAAAATAAGAAGTGTTGGGTTTTATGTTCTTCCACAATTCATAAGGAGTCTTATTCAGAATTGGTCTCACAGAGATTCTATTCTGAATGTAACATGCTGTGTTTACTGCCTCTGCCCAAAAGTGCTTAGCCATGCCAGTTTCTTGGAGCATGGTTCTAGCCATCTCCTGAAGAGTTCTGTTCTTCCTCTCAACAACACCATTTTGTTGAGGAGTTCTGGGACAAGAGAAATCATGTGCAATTCCATAGGAATCAAACAGACTCTCAAACTTGTCATTCTCAAACTCTCCACCATGGTCACTTCTGACACGCACAATTCTACAAGCCTTCTCGTTTTGCACTTGAGCAATGAAGGTAGAGAACACAGCATGAGACTCATCCTTGCGGGTTAGAAACTTTACCCATGTCCAGCGGCTATAGTCATCAACGATAACCATCCCATATCTCTTGCCACCTATAGACTCAGTTTTCACTGGTCCAAACAGGTCGATATGCAGAAGTTCTAACGGCCTTGAGGTTGAGACAACATTCTTTGCCTTGAAAGGGACTTTTGTGAATTTGCCTTTCTGACATGCTTCACAAAGAGCGTCTGAAGCGAACTTCAGATTGGGTAAGCCCCTGACAAGGTTTAGCTTGCTCAGCTGAGAAATCTTTCTCATACTGGCATGCCCTAACCGTCTATGCCATACCCACTGCTCTTCATTAACAGACAGAAGGCACTTCACATTCTGAGCCTCCAACTCAGATAATCTGATCTTATAAATGTTGTTCTTCCTCTTGCTGTTAAACAGAACAGAGCCATCGATCTGACTTACAGCCCGGCAGGACTTTTGATTGAATATAACATCATAACCCTTGTCAGCTAATTGACTTATAGACAATAAGTTATGTGTTAAGCCGTCTACCAATAAAACATTATCAATGCATGGACTACTATCTACACAAATAGTACCAGTACCAATAATTTTACCCTTTTCATTTCCTCCGAAGCCGACTTCGCCTCCAGGCTTAAGTTTCAGCTCTCGGAACATACGCTTTTCTCCCGTCATGTGACGCGAGCATCCACTGTCCAGATAACATGATTGGTGTTTCAGTGGAGCTATCAAGGATATCTGCAACATAGATAATCTTGTCCTTAGGTACCCACTTTCTGGGTCCTCTTTTGTTAGTTACCCCAGAGGTTCTGATCACCTTGGGTGTCTCAACATAATATTTTAAAGGAATATTTGCATGATATTTAGTCATAGAGAAGGATCCCTTTTTAAGAGGGTTTTTAGCAACTTTAGCAGGTACAGGATCAGGCAATATGGTACCAGAGGGAACAAAGCATTCATATAAAGATTTAGCTTTAGACACAGAAGGCTCATTTCTAATTGGTTTAGAATAGCCAATGCCATGCATTCCATTTCTGCTTACACCATAGATCATTGAAGCCATTAAGCTTCTATCTACGCTTTTAGCCAGGAATCTTTGAAAAGATTTTTCATACTTAGATTCATGCTTACTATCAGAGGCATCGCAGGCAATAACTTCTTCTAACTTAGCAATTTGATTCTTAAGCACAGAGTTAGAATTAACTAAAGCATGGTTATCATTTTTCAAATCAGATATGATTTTCTCATGTTCAGAAGGAGTTTTAGAAACAGCAGATAAGTTCTTTTTCAGCTTCTTATGCTTAGACAACAAGGAGTTATACTTATCCATGATATCAGACAAAGCATGTTTCAGTTCAGAGGTAGAGAAGGAAGCAAATACCTCATTTTCATCGTCAGAGTCTGGATCTCCTTCTGATTCTGAGTCAGAGTCAACAGCTTCCTTTGACTCTGCTCCTTTGTCTTTGACAATAGCCATGAGTCCTTGGACTTCACCATCAGAGTCAACATCCTCTGACTCTGATTCATCGAATGTCACCATCAGACTCTTCTTGGTCTTGAAGTGCTTCTTTGGCTTCTTGTCCTTCTTCAATTTTGGACAGTCACTTTTTTAGTGCCCTGATTCTTTGCACTCAAAGCAAGTGACTTCCTTGATTGATGACTTCTTCTGACCTGAGGATTCAGACTTTCCTCTTGCCTTTCCAGAGCCTTTGAACTTGCTCTGCCTGTGCTTCCAGATGCGGTTGAGTCTCTTGGAGATCAGAGTCAGCTCATCTTCATCAGAATCTTCTGATGCTTCTTCAGATTCTTCTTCTTCAGCTTGAAGGGCCTTTGACTTCTCAACTTTAGCCTTTTCAGATTTGGATTTCAAGGCTATGGATTTTTTTCTCAGATCTTGCATCTCTGAGCGCTTCAGCTCATGGCATTTCAAAATGCTGATGAGTTCTTCTAAACTCATATTCTCAACGTCTCTCGTGAGCTCTATTGAAGTCACCAAAGGCATCCAACTTTCAGGAAGACACCTGATGACCCTTATGACATGATCTTTTGTTGTGTAGCTCTTGTTGAGAGGACGTATGCCAGCTACAAGCAGTTGAAATCTGGAGAACATTTCTTCAATGGACTCATTTGGCTCCATGATGAAGGATTCATACTTTTGGATCAAAGACAATGCCTTTGATTCTTTGACTTTCTTGTTTCCTTCATGAGACATCTTCAGAGAATCAAAAATGCCTTTAGCAAACTCACGATCTGTAATCTTCTGGTACTCCTCATAGGAAATAGCACTTAGAAGAATTGCTCTTGCTTTGTGATGTTGTGAGTACAGCTTCTTTTGATCTGCAGTCATCTCTGACCTTGGGATCTTCTTGCCATCTGCATCAACTGGACGCTCGTAGCCATCCACAATAATATCCCAGAGATCTGCATCGAAACCCAGAAAGAAACTTTCCAGTCTATCTTTCCAATATTCGAACCTTTGACCGTCGAACATGGGAGGCTTTGCATTGTAACCATCTCTTTGAGTTTCACTAGTGGTGGCAGCCATTGTTTTTCACACCGGCCCGGATCACTGAACACTGTTAGGTGTGGTAATCAGAACTTGCGCTCTGATACCAATTGAAGGTATGAAAAACGGTAGAAAGGGGGGGGTTTGAATAACGTTTTCAGTACAAAACTACCACCTTAAAGATTTTGACAAATCTTTTGAGAACTTAAGTGCTAAAGATAAGAGATAGAAAAGCACACAAGGATTTTATCCTGGTTCACTTGATAAATCACTCAAGCTACTCCAGTCCACCCGTTAAGGTGATTTCTTCCTTCTTAGAATGAAGGCAATCCACTAATCAGGTAAGAGTTACAACTGCACTTGAAACCTACAAGTGACTAACAATTACACTGACTTAGCTCACACTAAGATTCACTCTCTTAGTCTTCTCTAGGATCCGATCAACCTTGATCTCCTAAAGGAACTAAACAAACTGTTTATCAAGGAAATGTTTACAAGAGATTTGCTTCTAAAAAGCTAATAGTAAACACAATGAATTTCAGATGAAAGAAAGCTTAGAATATTTTGAATATCTTGCGCGTGTGTATTGCTTCTAGTATTCTCTTTTTCTTTCAATCTTCAGCCTCTATATATACTCCAAGGATTAGGGTTGAGCGTTGCATGGGAAATGCTACCGTTGGAGGGCAGTTCTGGAAAATCCAGCTTCTGCTGTGGCTGAGAACGTTAGGTAGGTCGTCAGGAAGGTACACTTGCTTTTGTACTTGGATAGCGACTTGACCTTTTAACCTAGGAGACTTCTGATCAGAGGAATGCTTCGTATTGGAACTTGTGAAGCCGGTTGATCAGAGTCAGAGGGAAAGCACAGATCCTCTGACCATTGTATCTTCTGATTCTGAACTCAGAGGGAAGAACATGGCCTTCAGAGTTTCTTGCTTCTGGACTTCAGAGTTTCCACTATTCAGCTTCTGGATCTTCAGAGTCTTCTACACCATCAGAACATCTGAACCTTCAGTGTTTCTTGGTTATCAGAACTTCTGGATCTTCAGAGCTTCTAGCGACTGAGTCCACATCAGAGTTTGTATAGCTCCAGAACTTCTGAAGCTTTTCCACTGTTCATACTGAACATGGTGAATGCGAAAGCGTTGCTTGGGTTACCCTTTATACACAGTGCTTCTGATTTGTGTGAGATTGAGTTGAGGTCAGAGCCTGTAAATAGCACACTCAGAAAAACACGTTAGAGTACCACAATTGTTCATATCAAAAGGTTAACTTGTAATCATCAAAACATAGAGTTGTACTACTAGATCAAAACTTGATCTTACAACCACATCCAACTTGAAGTGGATAACTCTAATTGGAAGCCAATCTATCTCTCAAAAGATGGCCCGCCAATTACTCACCTCTTTTTTGCAGATGACCTCTTGCTTTTTGGAGAAGCGTCGGTTGCTCAAATGAATGTCATGATGAGTTGCTTGGATAATTTCTGTAAGGCGTCCGGGGAGAAAGTTAGCAAGGAGAAATCCCGAATACTTGTCTCTTCAAACGTCAATAGAGGTGAGGCTAATGCAATAAGCCGAACTTCAGGTATTCGACTTACTTCTGACCTTGGCAAGTACGTTGGAGTCCCACTTCTTCACAAAGCACCCACTAGAGCTACTTATGATTTCATCTTGGAGAAAACTCAGAAGCGTCTATCAGCATGGAAGGCCTCTACACTTAGTCTTGCAGGGCGTGTCACCCTTGCAAAATCGGTTGTGGAAGCTCTTCCATCTTATTGCATGCAAACCATGAAGATCCCTAGGGGGGTGTGTGATAAGCTGGAGCAACTCCAATGAAGCTTTGTGTGGGGAGCTGAGAATGGAGTTAGACGGGTGAGCCAGGTGAGTTGGGACACTATTTGCAGCCCCCAAAACCAAGGGGGTCTTGGCTTCCGTCACACCGAAGACTTTAATGATGCGCTGCTTATGAAAGTGGGTAGGGGATTAATCCACCAACCAAACTCTCTTTGGGTTCGTGCCATCCGTGGTAAATATGGCTGTGGGAATGGGATCCTCCCTACGGTGAAAAAGTGCAGTAGAGAGTCCATGATTTGGCGTGGTATTCGGACCAACTGGGAACGGGTAATTTCTGGGAGCTGCTGGAGAGTAGGAGATGGCTCTAGTGTGCGTTTTTGGAGAGACCAGTGGTTAATGTCAGGGCATATTTTGCAGAACCTGGTCATTAATCCTATACCTCAAGAAGACTTTAATCTTCCGTTGGCGGATTTTTTCGATGCTTCAACAGACACAGGTTGGAAATTGAATAAGTTTGCTAGCTTACTTCCTCTTCATACTGTTGAGGAGATTGTCACCTTTCACTCCATCCAGCCTCACAGTGGCAACGATGAGATCATGTGGGCTGGGACAGCAACCGGCGCCTTCACCACTAAATTTTCTTATGACCTTATCTGCAGCTCCCATAACCAGCATCAACAGGATAAACTATGGAAGGCTATTTGGCATATCAAGGGCCCGCAACGTTTGAGAGTTTTCCTTTGGAAGCTTTGTCATGGCGGGGTTCTTACCAATGCAGTTCGGGTGAGAAGACATATGAGTTCCTGTGAGTTATGCCCTCTGTGTAATTCCTCCTGAGAGGACTATGCTCACTTATTTCGCGACTGCAGTGCTACTCGAGCTTTCTGGTGCTCAGCTTTGGGTTACTCTCAAGGCCCATTCTTTGACTTGGACTGGGACTCATGGTTTTCTGGGAATATTACTGGTCAAGTGAGAGGGCGTGAGGACGTTGATTGGCCAAAATTCTTCCCATCAGTGCTCTCTGCCGTTTGGCGTAAGAGAAACAAACAAGTTTTCAACCATAAGCCCCATAGTTCTCACCGGATTTGGGCCCTCATGAAGTCGCTAGGCATGGAACTTGCGAGCTCTCACGTCCCCATGATAACTGCTCTTAACTCTCTGCAAGGTCACCAACGCAGGATATTTGAGGAGATGCCTTCCAGGAGCGTGGATACTGCATGGATCAGACCAGATGTGGACTGGATCAAGGTAAATGTAGATGGTGCTCTAAGCAGTACCCTCCAAGCAAGCCGCGGAGGAGTATACCGTAATGGCAATGGTTCTTGGCTGCGAGGTTTTTCCTGGAATTTGGGTGAGCTGGCCAATGCAAATGTTTTCCTTACTGAGCTCTTGGCTGTGAAACTTGCAGTTGAGGCCACTATGGGATTCGACTTCCCCAAGATCATTGTCGAATCAGACTCATAGAAGTAATTAATTTGCTTCACTCGACTGACTTGAGGGCGCACCAGCATGCTCAGGTTGCAGCAGACATTATCCGCATCCAACAGGTCCATGGAGCCCTTGTTTTTCAACACTCCTCGCAGGAGGCAAATTCTTTGGCTGACTACTTGGCCAAAGTAGGTCTTGGTCTCTAATATGGAGCTCATTGGTTTGATTCTCCCTTCGGCAAATGCCATGCTATCTTAGAGAAGGACGCTGGTCCCAACTTCCCACCCTCTATGGGTGTTCGTGAGCCTTAGTGCTTGGGGTTTCATCCCCATCCATGTAACAAAAAAAAAACAAAAATTTAAAGTCTCATGATTCTGGTTATGAGCTTTACATCCTTCCCAAGACTAACGTTTTTAATATTTTCAAAGAGAGAGGCCATAGGATTTTTTGGAAAACAAAGAAATAAATAATAATAGAAAAAATATGAAAAAGAATATAGGTAGTTGGACGTATAACCTAGTAACATGTATTTACTATTTATAATCAAAATTGAGACTTTTTGAATTTCGAAATAAAAACAGAAAACTTTTATGAAATTTTAACCTTTGCTCTTTTTCCTTCTATCCTTCTACTTTATTTGACAGGGGCGGAATGCCGCTAGATCTTCTCCTCCGTCGTAGCTGAAGCAGCAGTAGGAGACCTACGAAAAGAATGTTTTTTTGATACACCTAGGCCATGGATTTTATACGAACCAATGGATCGTGACAAGTCGTTACTCTAAAGCAAGAAATTACGTAATTATTTACAAAAATTATGACCAAGAAAATAATCTTTGTTAAAGAAAATAATGGCATATGTATTGAACTACGTAATTTCTAATATATTTTGGCATCTTTATTTGACTCATTAATAGAGAATAATGGTTAAATAAATCAAATTTAAATTTGTTTTAATTTATAAATGTATTTGAATGATGTTTGCTAGGAAACACTTAATAGTTGTAATGACCATATTTTGGGAAAAAATTTATTAAATTTCTACAATAATAAAGATTGAGATCAATGAGGGTTTTTTAGCCGGTTTTTTTGCTGGAGTTGTCATTTCCCTTTTTGTCTTCTCTAGTTGTTGCTAACTTTCTAGGCTGTTCTTGTTGGGGTTGTGGTATTTTGGGGTTTTTTGTGTTGCATTGCGTCTTGTAGTGGTCTTTTTGGTGATGATGCATTCAGGTTGTTTGTAATCTCTATTTGAGTGTAGCTCTCAAGCTTATGCTAATATGCTATTATTTTCCCCTTTCTAAAAAAAGAAAAGATTGAGATTAATGATTTTGTAATATATATCAATTTGTATCATGCTATCATCATTTTAGGACATCGTCATGTTGAAAATTAGAAATATTTATGAGATAAAATAAACTTTGAAATATTTGTTATCATTTATCAAGTAAAATATAGGGTTAATCGTCTACTTGGTCCCTGTCTTTGTCTCGCCGTCTGAAATTAATTCCTCCCCGGAAAATTTGCAAATCTGGGTCCTCTCGTTTGCAATAAATCTAGAGCAGGTCCTCGCCGGAGCCCGGAGCTCCAGCGAGTGATGAATAGGCATGCTGACTGGATGAATGACGCTGACGTGTCAAGGGAAAAAAATTAAAAATTAAAAATAAAATACAAATTAATTTTATTTAATTAAAAGTCTTTAATTAACCTTAAAAACTAACTAATCCTAATTAACTTACTAACAATAATCTAATTAATATAAATTGTTTCCCCGCAATTAAAAAACCTAATTTCCCAAGTCCTTCGTTTTGTTCAACCCAAAGGTATCACTTTCTTGCCCTGTGAACCCATAAATGTTCACCCCATTTCTCTTATTCATGGTTTTATCCTTTTGCTGAGAACTCAAAAGGATTTCTGGCCAGCTTAGTCACCTTCGTCACTTGCGGCCATAACCTGTGAAGCTTTAAGCTTAAAATCTGGTGCCACTTGGTCCAAATACATGGGTCGATGCGCCTTCGAAGCAGATCGAAGCTTGCTGGGTTGGGTTCCCATAGATTGAAGCAGATCGAAGCAGAGCAACCTCTACCTCGAACTAGATCCCTTTGTTCCTTTGCATCTTCTTCCTCAAATTGCTAACCTTTCCACCTTCCCAGCCGCACCTATTTGTTCCTCTGTGTCTCTATACCCTTCTTCTCTCAAAAAACCCCAAGAAACCCAGAAATACAATCAATTTCCGGAAAGTATTCCTTTATTGATTTCCCACTCGAGAGATCTGGTGCTCAATTTGCTGAGTTTGATTGTTGTTGTTGTTGTTGTTGTTGGGTTGGATTGAATGTGGTGGGGTGAGTTTCGATGGGTTCTAGGTGGGGTGGGTTTCAGGGGTGGGTCGTGGGTGAGGGAGGGATGGGTTCAGAAGCTCTGTTTTGGAAGAAGTGAGGGTGGATTGCGGGTGAGGGAGGGTTGCAAGTGAGGGCATGGCCCGGTTGAAGAAGCTGGAGCAGGAACACGAATCTGTCGAAGGAGGTGATGAGGAAGAAGATGATGGGATGGAGAAGATGAAGATGATGAACAAGGAGATGAGGAGCAGGAACACGGATGTGTTTAACTTCACCAATTTTTATTTTTTTTTATTTTTGTAAATTGATTTTGTTAATTAGACTAGGGTTAGATAGTTAATTAGATTTTTTTTAGTTAACTGGATTAATAAATCTGACTTGTATTTTTTTTTTAAATCCACGTCAACGTTTTAATCCCAGTCAGCGAGCCAATTCATCACTCGCCGGAGCTCCAGGCTCCAGCGAGGACCTGCTCCAGACTTATTGCAAACGAGAGGACCCAGATTTGCAAATTTTCCGGGGAGGGACTAATTTCAGATGGCGAGACAAAGACATGGATCAAGTAGACGATTAACCCTAAAATATATGCATAAAGTAATATATGACATCATCACGTTATTAACTATAGTATAATAAATGAGTGAAGTCAAATCAGACAAAGACGGGAAGGGTACCTTAGAAGAGTTGCCACTTTTTTATTTTAAAGATAAATTATAGTGTAAATTAGATATTTTATCTACATTTTAATATCTCTCCCCCATAGTTTTAAAACTCGGCAAGGACCAGCCGATCCGACCAAGACTCGGTGGTGCGGCCGGTCCGAGCAAGTAGTTGGATCGGAAATGCACAGAACCAATGTGTCTCGGCCGGGTTGATCATAAAACCAGTGACTCAGCGTGTTCTTTGGTTCTCGGTTGGATCGGCCGAGTCACCGTAAATAATTTGTTTCCTTGTGTGTTTCTTAGAAAAAAGTGCTCCAGGCAAGGTTTGAACACAGGACATGGAAGTAACAAAACGAAAGCCATACCACTAGGCTGCCACCATAGTTTTTTTTTCTCACTGGATGAGAAATATTTAAAGAATAGTCAAATATAATAAAAAACAATAAAAATGAAATATATATTACATATTTGCAGGTGAATACAACAAACAATTAAAAAAAAAATTAAGTTTGGTAGTACTTAAAAGTTAAAACACTACCTGCTTATGTTTTTAAATTTGAAATGTCAAGTTATCAATCAATCTAATCTAGTATTTCTATTTTTTTAATTTTGTTAATATTAACCGAGTCAAGCAATTCGTCAAATGACTCATTGGTTCGACCAGTGACTCATTGACTCGTTGTCCCGAATCAATGATCGAGTCGAGTTTTAACACATTGTGTCTCCCTATTAATATTTTATTCCCCGCTCTTTTCCGATGAATTCACTAAACACACCCGTGGTACAACAAAGTCTACACCTAACCGGGTCCTAGCCCCTTCGTTTAGCAACAAAAAACAAAAAGTCTACATCAGCCCGAGGTTCCAAAAAAAGAGTGCAATTTATCTTTTAAGTTTTTATATAAAAGTAATTTAGGAAAGTTAACCGATTTTGTTTAGAAATTTATTACTACTGAATCATTTTCCTTTTTTAATATTTTTTTAAGTATCATTTTCCTAGTCATAAAGAATTAGCTAATAGTAACCTGTAAAGAGTGTAATGGATATGTACTATTTGTATAAAATAGTTATATACGGATAATTAATCACAACATGTCGTGTAGAAGGATCATAACTTTTGTTTTTAATTTTAATTAAAAAAACCTATATTTTTTGATGTACAAGAATTCAATTGGTTGACAATGTAAATCAAGTTTTCACTGACTGTGCGCGTATTTTTATGTAAATTTATTAGTGCATAAATGAAATATTTCCTTGATTTTTGTATCGGTTGATTTTCTCCTACCAAATCTTTGGCCCTTTTTAGTCTGTCAATTTCTTGCTTTCACTTTCGGTGAAAATACAAAATAAAATTGAAAACATGTTTGGATGATATGGTTTTTTTGTTATAAGAGGAATGCTACACAAAAACAAGAACTACACCGTCATGTCCAAACATAAAGTACCTATGATGAACGATGGAGGGAGCCTCCAAACACGACGTTATGAGCCTTCCCTAAAAGCAAGTCGTGCTAAGTAATCCGCTGCATTATTTCTCTCCCACTAAATATGCGCCACTGAAACACTCCAATTCTGGTTCAGAAGGTTTCGAACTCGCTCAATTGCCTGCTTCTCCCAAAAGGTCGATACATTAGCAAATGAATATGAGTTGGAAATATTTTTTAAAATATGTTTAAAATAGAAAACAAAAAAAAAACATTTTTCGTTTTCACTGAAAATGAATACGAGCTGCCATCATCGTCACCTCCGTCACCACCACCTTTGTTACCACCGCCGCCGCCACACCATCTTTGTCACCATTGTCACGTCGTTGCCCTGCTGCCATCACCACCTCTACCACTATTGTCGCCGACATCACCAACAAGTGAGATAAAGAGCGGAGATGGTGGAGGTTAACGGTAGTAGTGGTGGCGGCAGCACTAAAGGTGGTTGTGGCGGTAACAAGAACAATGGTGGGGTGACTGCGGTGGAGGTTGCTGCAATGGTGGTGGGGTGGGTGACAGCAATGGTGAAAATGAAAATAAAATTCAAAACAAACTCTAACTTTGAAAAATTTATAAATAAAAACCATTTTTAGAAAATAAAAATGTAAAATAAAAAGAATTTTTTTTTTCTCAAACCAAATATCTTTAGGATAAAAAGAAGATTCTAGAGGGAGGAAACTAAAGAACATTGAATGAGCGGTCATTATCTGATTCCTCTTCTGCTAAAATAGGTGGAATCAGTTTCTAAGATATCAGTACCATATCTCAAGCATATGCTATTGTTTCACTAGTTTATCCTATGTCTACTGCACAGATTGGAAAGTTTGCAGAATTTACTTGCAAAATGCACTTCGATGCTGGTCATGCATTTGTGCAGGAAGGGTCCAAAAGGCTGAGACCAGCATCAATGAATCAGTGACACTATATTGAGTAAAATGGTCGCTTTATTTAACTAATGTGAAGATTATTATTCAAATTTAAGGGTTTATAATCCAAATGACAAAGTAAATAAATGACATCCATGTTTTTTATCTTTGAAAATCTGTAGGCCCTGGAGTTCGGTTTTGGATCAGGGGAGGGGAGGGGAGGGGGTGGCTGATGAGAATGTTCCACATTGTTTCAGAGTTTCATCAAAAAAAGGGAAGAATTTGAGGAATTTTTAAAATCTTCTAAAACCCCATTTAGTTAGTTGTTTTTAAGAGTTCCCTAAACTAAGGATTTTTCGGGTACAGGATGAAGTATAGGAGGATATAGCAATGCTCATAGGAGGATTTACCCTCCCTTCTCCCAAAAGTATTACCCTCTTCTCCCATAAAAACTCTCAAGCAAAGTCTTAAGCCTATGTGAACACAGCCAATTTCATGCAAGATAGTTAATTAGTCAACGATTGACAATTATGAAATCAAACTAATAGAAGTATAGGATAATAGGATTCCCCGACATTGGAATTTGGCAGACAAAGTCTACCCAAAATGAGATTATATGTGAGGGTTGCTCTATCATTTATAAGGACTATCTTAGTTATATCTCAAATCAATGTGAGATTTCTAACACCCCGGTGAATGTTGTAGCCTAAATCAATATCATGTATAATGAAAACATACAGCGAAAGAGAAAAGTCTGAATTGGAAAAAGTGAACAAACAAAAGGCCAAATGCCAGATACCTAACTAATCACCAAGTGACTAAACAAAATACCACTAACTAATCAAGCAATCTAACTAATGAAATTAACCAAACTTAACCACATGTGGTGTTTCTGTAGAAGCTGTAATCAATTCCTTCAATATAAGGCTTTCCATGTCTGAATCAGTCTCCTGATCAGAAATGAAAGTGACTTTCAAAAGTTATTTCGCAACATAAACTATACAAGTCCTGATTTAAACTATACATGCAACCTTGATATTCTTCAAAATATATACCCTGATTTTGTTCACAGTTTCCTTTCTCCACTTCCCTTCTTTTAAAGTACGGAAGAATCTGAAATGGTTGGATGGACCAATAAAGCTTTTAGAGTTCTGACTCTTGGCTATTCTTGGAATCAACAGTTTATGAGGATCAAAAGTGAACAAATATCAGCATGAAAAAAGCTGCTTTTAGTGGATATCCATAGCATATGCCAATGTTTCTGAGGTTTATTCCAACTTCTTTCCTCTATATAAAGACTGGTAATATTGTTACACTCAAATCAGTGACAATTCAGGGCACAAGCACTTATTCAAGTTGAGAACTTGATCAATAAGCAAATCAACAATAGGGCTCCTCTCTATTGGCAGGTAAAACATTACTCATCAGTATTCTGGAGTGTGATTAACTTGCCAAAGGAGAGTTGCCCTGTGGCTGCTTTAGCTTAACCTCAGAGAGAAAAAGGTAATTCAAGATTAAAGGAAATGCATGTCTTTAGTCTTACAACATGTTTTGATCAGCTTATATTTTCTCAGAATCAATTCTTGCAATCAGATACTACTCAAATAAGCTTAATTATTATTACAAAATGATTAACAAACATGCAAGTTAGTGTCTCAACTCTCAATCTTGATAACTCTGGGTGAAGTTCTCTTTTATTACACTTATAGAGTCATAAGAAGTAATGGTTTGAAATATGCCTAATCAATCCAGTTTTCCATCAATGTGCATAAGGGTAATTTCCTATTCACCTCTAAAGCAATAACGGTTTGTTGTAAGTAGCAAACTAATTTTTTTTGGGCGGGGGATCTATCTCTGTCAGTCTTCACTAAGTTCTAGTCATATTGTCCAATAATTACCACGTAAAATAGGGCTTAAATATGTTTTTGGTCTCTCTCTGAATTCAGGATTCTTTGGTTTAGACCCCTCTAATTTGTTTTTTTTTTTAAACACCCCTGAACAGAAAATCATACTAAGGTTTCAGCCCCGGCTGTCACCTTCCATTCATTATTCTACTGAATCACTTAACGGACGCTGACGTGACATGATTTTAGAGGGGTCTCTAAACAAAAAAATCATAACTTTAGAGGGACCGAAACCAAATAATTATGATCTTTACCATTAGGTCCCTCTAAAATCATGGTTCTTTGGTTTAGGTCTCTCTATAAGACGGAAGACGACAATAAGAGCTAAAACTTTAGTATTATTTTCTCTTTAAGGGTGTTTTCCAAAAATAAAATATTTAGACGGGCCTAACCCAAAGAGCCCTGATTTTAGAGGGGAAAAAACATGTTTAAGCCCGTAAAATATAGTCAATTTTTGTCTAATTTAAACTTCCGAGAAAGTTTGTCAAATGTCGATGAAATAAAAATATTTAAAAGTTTCGAGAGATTTGGATATTTTTATCATTTTATGTGATATGATATACAGAAGTTTTGGTTTATCTATGTTTTAATAAATACTAGTGTTTTTTTACCCGTGCGATGCACGGGAAATTTGTATGTCGTATTTTATAAGTGAGTCAATACGTTGATTACTTAAAATATAATAAACAAAGATGAAATAGAAGAGTCTGATACGCTAAGCAAAATGGGGGAAAAGTCTTAAATTGAATCACTTGTTTGAAATTCGTGCAGTTGAATAACTAATAAACAAAGATGAAATAGAAGTGTCTGAAATGCGAAGCAAACGACTGATTAACTAATAAGAAGATTGGTTAACGAAACCTCAAATTCTCTCAAACATATAAGGGGACGGTTTTACGGTGTCTAATAAACAGTAGCTGAGTTAATCTGCAGTGACCGTGATTATGCGCGTCATTTTCCGCTCACACGTTCTCAAAAACTTATTTGTAGACAACATTGCGCGTGGAGCTCGAAACCACCCCTTGCTCATCCACAATGACCACCTTTAGTCCTTTTCTAGACTTCACCCTTGAGAGAGCGACATACAGCTGTCCATGAGTAAACACAGGTCTCGGAAGGTACAAACCGACATGAGAAAGGGACTGGCCCTGACTCTTGTTTATAGTCATCGCGAAGCATAAAGTCACCGGAAATTACCTTCGAGAGAACTTGAAGGGAAGACCAGAGTCAGAAGGCGTTAAGGTTATCCTCGGAATGTACTCAGTTTTACCCAGCCTCATTATAAACCATTTAGATCATTCCTTCATTTATGATCTACCATACAATTACCATGTGAAATAAATAATCTTAAAGTGACCATTGTTTCCTTTTATAATTAGATCCAAACTTTTCCTTTACAAAGTAAGCAACAATTTCTAAAGTAATTTACAATAATCAATAAAAGTATACCCTTCAACATAATTAAATTAAATTTAACCAATATAGTTAACAGTACAAATAAATTCTCTCGTGTGTTGAACTCCAACCATTTTCTAAAATTACTTTCTTCCTGTAGATTTTCCTTGAATTATCTTCAAATAAGAACCTCTTCCTTTGAAACATTCACATATTCCTTGGCTTCTTCGTAACTCCACCCCACAACTAATTCTTTGGATCCATTGTCTTGTCATGATTCGTGACTTCAAATCCTGGTTCTTTGTATGCTACTGTAACAACCCTTCAGATTCGTGGAGTTGAGGAATGTAACAAGGTCTAAATGAACAATCAAACTGGTCAAAGTCTATCACATTCATTTAAGGTAATATGAACCACCGCCCTTTTCCCAAAATCTGTAGCATCTACATACTTTAAACACCAAGGAAAATGCAGTAGAAATCCAGAAAAACAGTTCAAGAGATCAGTTATGTCTAAATGCGATTTAAAACTATCCAACACTGATTACGCACTAACAATAAAAGTAACAAAACACCCATCTTTTTTTCACTGAGGAACTAAAAGCAAGCTCCAGAAAGTGATTTCTCAATCGAAGAACAACTGATTAACTACATAAGAGATTTAATTCCTTAGTTGTCTGTCATGTGATAGACAATGTTCATTCCACGGTCCCACATAATAAGAACGATTAGCTTGTTTAGTAAAGAAAAAATATTTGTAAATAAATCATAGAAATCAACACAGCCACGGAGCAAAACAAATAAGAAAGACCTTCTAGCCAAATGAGCAAACTTATCACCATTACAAAGTACAAATTGAAGCTTTAAAAGGAGCTAAAAGTAGCAAGGGATAGCTTAAAGAGGCATTGTGGTTTGTTACTCTAGCTGTTAGACTCAATTAGCTTATCAGGTTGATAACTTATGGCTATTAGAATTAAGGATTTCCATATATTCACAAAGCTTCTAAATAAAGCTCACTTGATGTCAACTAACTACTGTGAATGTTGATTTCACAGTGAGAAAAAATAACTTCTTTATAGCAAAGAGTCAGTGTTCCCACAAATTTGGGTTGAGGTTGTATGACACTTCAATATGAATATGATGTTATTTACACAGTCCAGAACACAAATAACTTCATTACAAAATTGAAATTAATGGAGTGAAGTAAATACACATTTGGAGTATACATTACATCTACTTATCTTGGGCTATGTCTTCAATTCTATTACCATCTTTGCATTTCACATAGAATGGAAGAGCTTACCCAGAACAAATGGCCAAAGATGACTCAAGCCTAAATTAACTTGTACACTTGATGCTGCTATCAATGCGGCCTTGTTTTAATATGTGATGCGTAAGCTAACACATTCACTTACCTTTGACAAATTCTTTCTAGAAAACCCTTTTGGATTTGCAAAGCTAGCTCTAGGGTGAAGCTATTCATGTGACTTCCATGACCAAAATTTCTCAGGTCAATTAAAGTTGTGCAGTTTTGGGTGCTACTGCACTTTGGACAGAATCAATCGTCCTCAGGAACTTCTGGCAATGGAGGATCGCAGCAATCAATAAGAGTACCAATTCCACAGCCAAGGGAGCCACTTTCATCACCACAAATCAGCATTATACATAAACCAAATGGTGCTTACACCTGAAACTGTTTGGTTCAGAGAATTAGAAAGAAAGGAAGAGAGAATCATGGAAAAACTAACAAAACACAGTGCATTGAGCTCTGTGCAATAAATAAAAAAGAAACAAATGAAGAATTTAAGAATTAAGATCATAACAATATCATAATAAACACCTAAAACTATGAAAGGAACAGAGCTGCCACTCACATTTTTCAAGGAGGTCCTGTGTTCCCAAGCACGGGCAGAGGCTGAACCAACTCCTCCCATGTCAGGGTATTGAACCCCTTCTGCCACAGTGTTCTCAGGATTCTCTATTGGTCCCATTCCTCTTGAACTTGAACCTGGTCCAGATCTTGATGATTGCTTGGAAGAGCCAGAAAACTTCAGCATCATGTCCTTCAATTGCATATGCAGAAAGAAAGAAATAAAAAAAAGAAATTAACACCATTTGCATGTATCTATCTATCAATCCAAATATTCATCGTCAACAACATTTTCACACAAATCTGCAACTGAGGTGCCGACACATATAATTTGCACAGGAGAAAACAAAATAAAGACAACGATTATAAGAAAAGCTCACTTTACACAGGATCACGTGTGGTGTTACAATGTCTTCAATTTTTTGCCTCTCTATGTGCCGGTGTCAGTGATGGGAGCTCCCTTATATGGTTGTCATGATATAGATCTCAGCCTCATGCAGTGTTGCACACTATCCTAAACATGGCCCATACTAAAAAATAATCAATCATGTGAATATGATCCAATGGTTCTTCAAGCTCTCAAGAATCAATAGCAAAATGAAATAGAAGAGCATTGTTGAATATTAGAAACATGTCATGTTGTATAATGGTTCAAATATCATGTGTTAGATGGTTCAAATATTATGCATACATGTCTGCTAATTGATACTGATAGATAACATGAGCATGTGAAATAAAATGAAAGATGCAAACCTCAAATTGTTCTAGAGTCTTATACATCCCTTCATGTAGTTTAGCCCTCATGGTTGCAAAATCCATAGGCTCTTTAATGACTGTATAATAATCCTCAACCTTTAAGCACAAAAATTCATCAAGAAAATGAATTTGAAGGAGAATATGCCAAGTTATATCCGCAAGATGATATGACAAATTATGATCACACACCTCATTTGGATCAATTGGTTCAGTGTTTCAATGAACTTAAGCATCAACACTTTTTTTTATCTGATCTAAATAATTGCTTCTCATGCAGTCTAAATGGCAAAACAAAGAGAAACTAAACTTCAGTGTACATAATTAGCATTATTTAGAAGAAAAAATCATACCACAACATGTAGATGTTACCTTTAACCTTATAATTACCAATCAAGAAATTAAGTAAAAAGGCATAGTATCAATATCAGAGGAGCAAAAATTTAAGAAATTAAATGACCTTATAATTTCTTTAACCTATTTTATTATATACCTCCTTTAACTATATAAACTAATCAAGCAATAAGGCATATGGAGTTAACATTCTAAAAGAGAAAAATTAAACTAATATATTCATTGATATGATGCATAGTAGTTTCAGGAAAGACAAACTAAAGAAATTAAAAATTCTTACTTCTTTTCAATGGCTTGCTTCTCATACCTCGTTTATGTTCAAGCTCTCTCAAGGAATACCATAAACATCCTTCTCCTCCCGTGTTTGTACAGGAACAGAATTGCAAAAGTGTACCCAGGAGGTCCATGCTATGCTGTAAATGAACATCTGCATTCCATTCAAAATTGTTAATTTAGTGCTTTAATAATAAGATGGCCTTTTTATGATTTCACAAAAAGAAAAATGCAAGAAAGGGTGGTGGGGAATCACCTCCGCCACTGAGGAGGTGGCGCTGCTCTGGTTGCTGTTGTTGTCGTTCCATGCAATTACAACTTTTAAACAAATACGAAGATCAAAATTGACTCCTCCCTCTGATAATTCCACCTTCTCTATTTCACAGTGTTACTGTCACCAATAGTTTGGGAATCGAAACGAATCACACACACAACCGACGGAGCCTGCAAAACCCTAGCAACCTTCCGCCGCCGCTAAACCCTAGCAACCTTCCGCCGCCGCCGCCGCCTTTGCCAGCATGAACCTCTTTTGTAAACCGATGAGCAGTCAATGAGAAGAGGTGAGAGGAGCGGCGCAATTGAAAGAAGAGGAGGAAGAGCTTGGAGAAATCAGGGCACATGTGGAAAAAATTTAACCGTGCAAGAAAGAGTGTTGAAGAAGAACGGTGAACGTATGAATTAAGCTTGGTGGCGTTAGGGTTTGGGCGCAGAGAGAAACAAAGTCACAGGAGGAAGAAGAAGATTTCAGATTAGAATAATATGTTGATGGTGAGCGGCGCAAATTGAAAGAGGAGGAGGAAGAGTTTAGGTATAGCACGTGTAAAATATCAGGAGAAATAAGGTAAGGGCAAATAGGGCCAAGGTGGAAAAGCTGATGTGTAAATTATTAAATGAGAATTAATAGGTGGAAAAGCTGACGTGTAAATAATTAAGTGAGAATTAATCTCGGAGCGACACGTCACTAACTTGGCCTGTGAGAGCGACACGTCATGTTAGAAGTTGTTCTTTTCTAATATATATAGATTTGTATAGTCCAACTTGATTAATAAAACTGATAAATAGAAAGTTTGTGATGATTGTGAATTTTTCAGTTCTTATTTATAAACGTAAATTTGAAGGTAAACAAATTTTGGTTAAAATAGAACTGAAATGATGTTGTACTTAAGTTTAAAATAATATTAACCTAACTTTTAAAGTGACAAAAATTAATATTCTGCTTATTAGATCATGTAGCACCTACAACACCATTTTCATACATATCGTCTTTCAACCACCACCATTGTTACCGCCATCGGACTACATCCATAGTTGCCACATCCTGCTACCTATGTCAGATGCTACCGTCCGACACACTTGACTACTACTACCACCGTCCCACCACAACTTTGTACACTCCACAACCGTCACACTCTATGGTCTCATGATACTCACAGTCGCCACCTCTCAACCACTACCACCATTGCCTTGTACTTACCTCTTCAAACACGTACCTTCCACTCTAACTCACCGCTTGACATGCTTCATAACCGCAATTACAAAGCGTCATCTACTATCACACTAGTTTCCATCCATCATGATTGTTGCCACCCTTCACCACCATTGTATCCCTCATCGTCGCCACCTTCACCAACCACTGCTACGTAACACCATCAACTATAGTAGTTATCTTGCACCCTCCACTTTTGCCACTGCATCGCACCCTCCACCAATGTTGACTTTGCACCTGACATTCTATCCCTCCATTGACACCATCATTGCTTCCGCCACTAAGAATCCCCAACGATTCTTGGTTATACTGATTCTGATTGGGTATGATGCATTGACACTCGACACTCAACTTACGCTTCTGCCATTTTCCTAGGTGATAATCTGTTTTCTTGGAGTGATAAGAAGCAACTCATTGTTGCTTGCTCCAGTTGTGAATCTAAGAATCGGGCATTGGCAAATACAACTTTTGATCTTGTTTCCTTCGTGAGCTCCATATACGGCTATCTGAGGTTCCTCTTCTACTCTATGACAACGGGAGTGCATTATTTATGGCCCAAAATCCAGTTGCTCATAAGCATGCCAAACTTATCTACTTGGATTGTCACTTTACCCGTGAATTGGTCACTTCTTGACGTTTGATTGTTCGTCATTTTCCCAATTCTCTACAGATTGTTAACATCTTTACAAATACGTTGTCTCTCCCATTGTTTGAATTGTTTCGATCTAAGCTCCGTGTTTGTCTTAATCCAACGCTCAGCTTGACAGGGGTGTTAGAATATGTTAGTCTAGAGAATATTCTATTGTTATTCCAAGAGAATATTCTTTTAGGATATGTTAGTTCAGAGAATATTCCAGTGTTATTAAACTCGGCTCGAACCGGCCGGTTCGACCGGTTGAACCGGGAACCGGACCCCTGTCCAGTTCGAGTCGAGCAACGGATCGGGGCTGCAATCAACTCGTGTTGAACCGGATTGAACCGGCCGGGTCGGCATAAAAACCAGTGACCCGGAGCTACGGTTGGACCGGTAAGTTTTTTTTATCACAGGCTATATCAGGTCTTGAACATGCTAATTTTCAAATCTCCATTAAAATGCAGCACAGAAAATGCATGATTAGTAGCGGTCTCCAACAGACAACATGAAAGAAGAAATCACAGAAGTGGAGAAGATGAAACTTAATAAGATTTTATTATAAAACATCACTAGCCATTGACCCATTGTGGCTCCACCTCCGCCACCGCACGACATCAATCGTCTCAGATATGTTGTTGGAAGCTGCAGAAGTAAAAGGAAAATCTGAGTGGTGAAGAAAGGTGTTTGGCTGCGCAGCATTTTTGTTTGATCAAAGAATGTGACTAGATGAGGGTTAATATTAGGGTTGCTATTAGTTGGGTCTAGTTTCCATCATGGCCCACACTTTGATTCATGTGATTTAATAAAAAATATGACATAGTGCACTGTATGGGCTTACGCCAGTTTTTCTGCAAGTGGCCCGTATAGTTTCCATGGCCTTATTTTAATTTGTTCTTTATCAATAAAAGCTCAAAACACAGGGCTATTTTTTAAATAAACATTAATTCATAATAAATTAAATATAGTATATAATATTTTAACAAATATTTTTATCTACTTATTATTAAAATAAATTTTCTATAACTGTTAATCTTATAGTATTAAGAGTTATTTAAAAAACAGGAAGAATGCATATTAAATTGAACACAGGATCTAGAGGGAGAAAAGCTAATCCAAATTTTCACTACACCACTTTACTTCTTGTTAGGAAGAATGCATATTATTTTATATATATGATATACTAAGGTTATATTTTAAATTATTATAATTTTTTAATATAAACCGAGTCAAACAATCGAACCAATAACCCAGTGGTTGAACCATTAACTCATTGACCCAGTGCCTCGACCGAGTCGATCACCGGTCCGAGTCTGATAACACTGGAATATTCTATTGTTATTCTTTACCTTTCTCTCAAGTATTCCCAGAGCACATTGAGATATTCCTTACTTTGCTCTCAAGTATTCATAGAGCATATTGGAATATTCTTTACTTTGCTCTCAAGTTTTTGTTCTCTCTCATGTAATCAGTTTACTATAAATAAATTTACTTAGTATCTCCAAGTGTGGTGAGAGGCAGAGAAATCATATCTTATAGGTTGTATCTCTGCTCGCCTACAAACTTTCAGCAAATCAAAGCATGAATCTCCTTCAAACCCCAAAGAGAAAACAATGAAGGGGATGTTGAATTACCAGGAAACTAAACCTCATTGTCATTGTATTTATCAGTCCTGTGTTTGATCCATCACACCAAGCAAAGTGTTACAACTTCAAAGAAATCAGAGAACAAGCTTATTGAAGAAGCTTGAAGAAGAAGATGAAAACCTTGAGTTTATTTAACTGAATGATTCTTGTTACAATGGATAGAAGAGTTAAGCTTATTTTTAGCAAAACTAACACAA
The DNA here is from genome assembly GCF_012489685.1 of Lotus japonicus. Classification (NCBI taxonomy): domain Eukaryota; kingdom Viridiplantae; phylum Streptophyta; class Magnoliopsida; order Fabales; family Fabaceae; genus Lotus; species Lotus japonicus. Next base: position 65,938 of record NW_026645415.1, read on the forward strand.
CTAACTTGTAAATAACTTCATAGTTCTATTTTAACAACCCTAACTACTTGCCAACTTACCTATTAAGTACTAAGTACTAGTATTTACAAACAAGTCCCTACGCTTCGCTTTTGCTCAGAATTGGTCCTTGAACTCTTGTATTTGTACACCCTCCTACAAGCTGGAGGTTGAAAGATATCCACCATAGAAAGTTTGGCTATGAACCCTTGAAAGACCCGAGGCTGAAGTGCTTTAGTAAAAATATCTGCAACTTGGAGAGTTATAGGAATAGGTAGAAGCTTGAGAACTCTAGTTTGTAGCTTCTCTCGAACCACATGACAATATATCTCCAAATGTTTAGTCCTCTCATGAAATACTGGGTTTGCAGCTATGTAGAGAGCACTCTGGTTATCACAAAACAAAGCAAACTTGGTACAGTTGATTCTCAGATCCTGAAGTAGATACAACAACTATTGAAGCTCACAAGTAGCATAAGCAAGAGCCCTGTACTCAGCTTCACTGGATGATCGAGCTACAATGGTTTGTTTCTTTTCTTTCCACAATATTAGTGACCTTCCAAGGAAAAAACAATACCTTGAGATTGATCTTCTTGTATCTGAACAAGCATCTGAATATCCTTGGATGCTTATGGGAGAATTCCTGGGAAACAATAAGCCTAATCCTGGTGAAGCTTTTAAGTAACTCAAGACCCTTTTGCTGCTTTGTCATGAATATCCATAGGGTTGCTCATGAATTGACTGAGTTGATGTGTGGCATATGAGATATCAAACCTAGTAGTAGTGAGGTACAATAATCTGCCTACTTGTCTTCTATAAGCTGCTGGATCATCAAGTGGCTTGCCTTGTTGAAGACTCAATCTGACAGAAGGATCAAGTGGAGTAGATACTGGTTTACTTTCTAAGGTTTGTGTCTCTTGAAGCAAGTCAAGACAATACTTTCTCTAACAAAGAGGAATCCCTAAGGATGAATGTGAAACCTCAAGGCCAAGAAAGTATTTTAATACCCCTAGATCCTTGATTCCAAAATCCTAATGAAGTGAGTCCTTGACTAATTGAAACTCAGTCATGATATTACCAAATAGAATGACATCATCTACATAGACTAGCAAACCAATGAAGTTAGTGCCTTGAAATTTAACAAAGAGGGAATGATCCGAAGCCGAATGGATCAAGCTGTTGCAGCGATCCCAAGCCTCAAAGTTCGCATCAGTTGTTGTTGGTACTGGAACTTTGCCAATAACAAATCAAAATGTGCTCTTTGCCACCAGCGCGCGCTTCATTGATCTTGCCCAAGCATTGTAATTCTTGCAATTCAGCGGTGGATTTACCATGGTAGCTGAAGGATTATCACTAGAAAGTATGTATTATGGTGATCCTGGATTTTGTGAAGGATCGAGCACCACATGTGGAACTGCATTGTGGTTTTGATTATATCAAGTCACTATTGTTGCAGAAGCTTCGTGATGGCGGAACCCTTTGCTAGGGCTCTAATACCATCAAAGAATTCAAAGAACAAGCTTATTGAAGAAGCTTGAAGAAGAAGATGAAAACCTTGAGTGTATTCAACTGAATGATTTTTGTTACAATGGATAGAAGAGTAAAGCTTATTTATAACAAAACTAACACAACTAACTTCTAACTAACTTCCTAATTTTGTTTTAGCAACCCTAACGACTTGCCAGCTCACTTATTAAGCACTAACTACTAGTATTTACAAACAAGTCCCTATGCTTCGCTTCAGCTCAGAACTTGTCCTTGAACTCTTGTATTTTTACACAACTTAGCTGACTTTTTAGATGACTTGAGAGTTAGAGTTTTTAGTTCTAGTCTTATCACTTTTGGGCAATGAATTACCATAGCTAGCACGAGATTTTAATCATACTAGAATTTAAGTAAGACAAAAAAAGGCATAATAACATTTTTTCCCCTCACTTATCACGATTTGATAGTTCTGATCCCTCAAGGAATTTATTAGCCTACAACGTCCTTCACGGTTACTAACTGTTGCAGTTTTGGTTTTTTGTCAACTTTTATCCAATATTTAATGGTTTTTAATAAAAAAATCAATTGAAAATAAGGCTTAAAGAACAATTTTAGGTTTTCTAATTAACAACTTATGGTTTCTAGTTGTTTTAATTGATTTTTTAATAAAAACCGTTAAAAAATGGATGGAAGTTGATTGAAAACCAAAACTGCAACAATTGGTAAATGTGAGGGACGTTGTAAGCTATTAAATTTTACGAGGGACCAAAACTGTCAAATCGTAATAAGTGAGAGACCAAAAGTGCTATTAAGCCAAAATAAAATAAAATTAATAGAACTCTAAACATCCTGTGCTTAGAATTAATTGATGTGATGGACTGATCTTGGAATGACTTTCAATATTTGATGAAATAGAATGCATATCATCATGCATGCATCTTTTGATTGAGTGTGATATTTTTTTTTGAAACTGATTGAGTGCCTTTAATATTAGAAGATTGAGCTTGTCCAATTTTACAAGTTTGAGAAATAAATGCAACTCGGTTTAGATCAAATGAAGAAAAAAGAATGAACAATAAAATATAAAAGAAATATAACTCAATGTCACAGGCTAAAGACGGTCGTGTATATTTTGTACGCGACATTTGTATGACATTTGATCTGTATGATTTGGAGCAAGACAGAGTCAGGAAAATGAGAAAAATGATAGCTGTATGACATTTTTTATTTTTTCTAAAAATTAAGCTTGCTGTGTCACAATTTTGCCAAAAGTGCTGCACAAGTAAGGGAAGATTATTGGACCAAATAATATTTTTAAGCCATGCTAAATTAACTTTAGTAACTGAGAATAAATTCTCATTCACAGAAGTTAGTTTGATTAGCTTTCACCCAATGTGATTTATCTATATATAGAGGTGATTTAGTGAACAAAATGCGTAACTAACCATATATTAATTATATAACTTAGTTTAGCTGCCATATCCATAGATCATAATAAGGAGACTAATTCGGAAACACGCAATGCCTTGTAATTTTCACTGAAATTTTTGTTTGCCGTCTCAACTGAGAGTGACCCATGATTGCGTGATTGATGCTGCATGCCCTTTATCATCTGTTTCCCACATCCAACTCTTCTTTGTTGTGTAGCAACATACAAGGAAAGCGACGTACAAAGGGATACTAGTTTTTCAGCTGTTTTAGACAGCTACTAATTAATGAGCATTGCCAAAAACTGGCTATATTGGAAACTAAAACTTAGAATGCATTTCTTAAAATTACATTCCGGAAACTGAATCCAAAATGTTATTTTCAAAAATACATTACAGTTTTTAGTTTCCGATAATTATTTTTGAATGCTAAAACCCGCAATTGAATACCAATAGTGTGCGGGTTTCAAAAAACATTTTCATTCCAATAATTTTGTTTGCCGTCTCAACTGAGAGTGACCCATGATTGCGTTCTATTGATATACTATATTCTCATCATCACAACACACTCGCTAGAATGAAATATTTCACATTAACATATATTTGTTGTGCTGCATGCTGAATTCATTAAGAAAAATATTATTTTGAGGACTTAACGTATTAATTTTCACCATTCTTGATTAGATTTAACAGTTATAATTTATTTCTACCATTTTCACTTGGAAAGACTATTCTTATACGATACATTGCTATTTCCTTATCCATGACCATATACAACTTTGTTATATGCAGACCACTTTTATCTTCCGCCCCATTTTCATCCAATTTTTCTTTAATTTATACACATATATTTTATGGAAATAGCTGTTATTAGAAAGGAAATTTCCAAATGTAAACATCACCATCATCAAACCAAGTTGGACAGTTCAAGATTGATTGGCCATTGCAACTATTATTAACAGGTCAACTTTGACAAACTATGCATGACCAAGTCCAAATTCCTACACTGCCGTATCAAGCCACCTAAAAATTTATACACAAAACTATGCAGATTGGCAGATAACATCAAGAAATCCAATAGCTGGAGAATTTTCAAACTGGTACATAAAAACCAAACTTAGTTTCTCACAGCACAAGAGAAGCAAACAAAGATTAAAAAAAAATGCAGACCCTTTGCAACAATGAAGCATGCCCTCAATGTTGCTGCACAGTCCCATTTTTCAACTCAACAAACAACACAGCAGCAACAACAAAACCCAGAAACAGTTCTGCAGAGTGCCGCCACAGCTTCGCCGCCACAACAGCATCCTCCATCTTCCCAAACACTCACTTCACTAACCATGAGGCTCTTCCATCTCTGCATGAATCATTCAATGAATTCAACAAGGTATACCCTCAGTACTCTGAGACTGAACAAGTAGACCATGTTAGATCCAAAGAATATGCCCATCTCTCAAATTCAAACCACACTTGCCTTGATTATATTGGTATTGGCCTCTACTCAAAACTCCAACATTCCCCATCTTCAGATTTTCCTTTCTTTAGCATATCCTGCAAAACTGGGAGCCTGAAGACTTTGTTACTACATGGTGGGAAAGATTCAGACTTTGAGTCTTTTATGAAGAAAAGAATCATGGGTTTCCTCAACATGTCTGAAAATGATTACTCCATGGTTTTCACAGCAAACAGAACCTCAGCTTTCAAGCTTGTGGCAGATTCATACCAATTTCAATCTAGTAGGAGGCTTTTGACAGTTTATGACCACGAGAGCGAGTCGGTCGAAACCATGATTAGCTCCTCAGTGAAGAGAGGAGCCAGGGCTATGTCAGCAGAGTTTTCATGGCCAAGGCTCAGGATTCAGACAAAGAAATTGAGGAAGATGATTGTGAGCAAGAGAAGGAAGAAGAAAAGGAGGGGGCTTTTTGTTTTCCCACTTCAATCAAGAGTGTCAGGAGCAAGATATCCTTATATATGGATGAGCATAGCACAGGAGAATGGATGGCATGTTTTAGTTGATGCTTGTGCATTGGGACCAAAAGACATGGATTGCTTTGGCCTCTCTCTCTTTCAACCAGATTTTCTAATTTGTTCTTTCTATAAGGTGTTTGGGGAAAACCCTTCTGGAGTTGGATGCCTTTTCATCAAGAAATCTGCTATTTCCAGCTTGGAAGCTTCCAATTCTTCTGGAATAGTCAACCTTGTACCTGAAAAACTGAATTTTTCTAGTACTGACACAGAATTTGAAGAAAAATCTATGCCCACCTTACATTTACAAGAAGAAGAACAATTTAATTTGACAACACAGCCCAGAAAATTTGAAGAAGGAGAATCATCTAAGACTCAGATCATTGAAGAGTCAAAAGCTCATCAAAGTTTTGAAATTGAGGAAATAGAAAAGCCAGTTCAGGAACTTGATGAAAAAACTGTCCAAGAAAGTGAAAATGAGAGCTTTGGTATTGAATGCAGGTGCTTAGATCAAGTGGATTCACTAGGGTTTGTATTAATCACTAACAGAGCAAGGTACCTGATAAATTGGCTAGTGAACTCAATGTTGAAGCTTAAGCATCCCAACACACAAGGGGTTCATCTGGTCAAGATTTATGGCCCAAAAGTGAAATTTGATAGAGGACCTGCTATGGCATTCAATGTGTATGATTGGAAAGGTGAAAAGGTTGAGCCTGTTCTTGTACAGAAACTTGCTGATAGAAGCAATGTTTCTATCAGCTATGGATTCCTGCATAATATATGGTTTGCAGATAAGTATGCAGAAGAGAAGGGAAAAGTTCTAGAGACTCAAGTAGTTGTTGGGGACCAAGAAGTGAAATCTGACAAGAAGAAAGATAGAGTTGATGTTGGAATTACTGTGGTTACTGCTGCATTGGGCTTCTTGGCTAATTTTGAAGATGTTTATAAGCTTTGGGCTTTTGTTGCTAGGTTTCTTGATGCTGACTTTGTGGAGAAGGAGAGGTGGAGATATACTGCTCTTAATCAGAACACAGTTGAAGTTTGAAGTTTAATTTCATTGAGTTTCATTTATTCTTTTGGGCTGTGGAGTCTATAGAATGTGAATTTGGCTGAAAAGTTTATGTACATGGAAATTTGATTCTCTAACCAGAAGACGGTTACCCTATTCATTCATTTGTTTAATGAATTCAGAAATTATGTGGATGATTCATTATGTCAAATACATTTGCTTTTTCTTTATTCTATCCTGTAGTTGTCCTTTCCTGGCATATATATTCATAGCATCGAAGCATGTATCGATTATCTTATTTTTTCGCAGAATTGAATTTGACACCTAATCCCAAAAATTACTCACTGAAATTTTTCTAGAGAATTGATTTTGCCTTTAAAATCAATTATGGAATGATTCCCAAACATGCAATCAGGAAGGTCTCCAACCATACAGTGGACATGGAAGGGTAAAATGCAGAAAGAAAATTGAATGCAAAAGTAAAAATCAAGTGAAAAAACAAAGCATTGATGATGGAGAAGTGCTCCAGCATAATTATAATAACACTGACATGGAAACTAAGCAGAAGAATCAACTATTTTCACCAAAAATATAGCATTGATGTGGCGTACTCTCCAAAACACACCCTATAAAAAAAATTCTTTCACACAACTCACACACTCCCACTACACTCCACACACACTCTCAAAAGTCTCCACATTCAACATCAAACTCTTCTCTACACTCTTTTTACAATATTACTCCTCACTACATCTTTTCTCAATCATACTTCTACAACATTACACAAACACACTCTACTCTACTTTATACTCATAGCAGTACAATCAATTCTTATGTTTGCACAACCTCCGGCTTCTCAATTCTTACCCGCCAACAGCTACCATGGTTTAATAGCTTCGGCACACCACGTACTTTACTCGACCCATGCCCATCTTACACATGTACCTGAAAATATTAACCATGGGGAGCGAGTGAGCTATGAACATGGATAATAAATAGACTTATGCCACAAGTCTCACATGGACTACCGGCATATTAGTTAATCATATGACCTCTAATGTAAACACACAATATCATCAATCAACATATTAACATCCACACACTCAACAATGTATAATTATGATATATCAATGCTAGTGCATTCCATCTTAATCGGTGCCAATCCCTTCATCATTCACATCTTTCCCAATAGACTTTCTTCAAGCGGATCATTGGGACAAGGTAAATAGATAGGATGGTGGTTGGTGCCTCACCACAATCATAGCTGACGAATGCAGAGCTCTAAAGGCAATACTCGTCTTTCACACACTTCAGATCGTCGCTCGGGGACATAGGAACTAACTCTTGCCAATTCTCTTTAGCAAGCAATGATTACCATATTTGCTTTCAGTAAGCATGACACAGTATCTCATGGATTTGCCACTCCACTGGACGGAACAAAGGATCCCAATCAATAGCATAGTGTTGAGTCTCCTCATTGGATCATTTCCCAGGAAACCCCATCTCTGGAGTAACTGCCTCAGGTATCTCGGGCATCCACTACCGGCGTGCAGACAGGTCTACCCTGTGGAAGTTGTCGCGCGATCCTACTCCTTATCCACCAACTCTCTGCATATGATGCATGTCATATTGATACACACAGGTATCAATCACCTCCCCCACATCCTCCTCCATTAACTCTAACGGGCATACAATTGTCCATCGTCTACTCCGACGGGAAAAATCTCATCTACTCCAATGGACATAACCTCGTAACCACCGTCTACTCCGAGGGGCATTCTCATGTTAGAGGTTATCTCGGCGCACCTCTAACTTTCACAAATCACCCTTTTGTGTTACGTACTATATCACATACCATACTACGCATTACTCAAGCATTTTGACTATGGTACGCGGTAACCCTTAGCCATATCCTCCAGAACCATCCTATGCAATTACCATTTCATTTTTTCCTGAGGCTACAGGATCTGGGGGCGAAACCCACCATTCATGCACTGGAAAACAAAATGCAAGAGAAGCAAGAACATGAACAACATTATTGGCTTGCCTTCTGACATGAAAGAAAATAATTTTACAAAAGGATGCTGCTAAAAGCTAGCAGTCGTATAACACAACCACTATCTCAGGTGGGTCTCTACCAGTCCTCAAGGCATTAACCATTGTCAACAAATCTATCTCTACCATGATGCACTTCAACTCCAACTGTTGTGCCATTCCCAAGTTCCAACGGAAGGCTATTGCCCCGACTAGCAGGGGCTGAGGTGACTCTCCACCATATGAGACACAAAAAACTAAAGCTCCGCTTCATTTGATCAAATAATCAAGCCCAAAACCCGTCACATTTTTCCAGACCATCTAACATCTACATTAAGCTTCAGGTAATCAGGGGGGCTTGGCAGGGTTTGCTATTATCATCGTGCAACTGCTGCCCATTGTGGTTTTGATCATAGTTTGCTTCCAACCATTGTGCAAGGGTTGATATGGCTATGTTCATGGTGAAAGCAAGTTCTGTTCTGTACTAGGGAAAGCTTACGTGAGATAATGGCAGAAAGTAAACCCTAGCAGAGCACTCAAAATAGCAAGAATATCATAAAAGGAATATTCTCATTAATGCTGAAAAAGTTAAGTTGTACAAGCTGATGACCTTCCCTTTTATAGAGGGTGAAGTCATGACATGGACTTTTCCTAAATTTGGGCCTGACAATCAGGGCCCAAATCCCTGTACATATAAGACAAATCCAAAGGAATCTTCCAGCTGGCTTGTGGGTCCATCATCTAAGGGAGGGCAAAGAAGCTCGTTGTGTCGTACTTCCCGCCATGGCCGTCTTCAATCGTTTATTGTTCATTTTGGGCGGGCATAATCTTCTCTATGTCCCGCTCAGTCCACATGCCCCCAAGACATGAGACTCGAGTAACAAGTCGAAATGTCTTTATCACGTTACTTAGTAGTCCGCCTCTATTGTTTATTCGTTCATCGCCATTTCAGTGTTCATTGATACGACGCCACTTTCATGCTTCGCCACCTTTGTTGCCGTTTTGTAGATAGGTCGCCATTTGTCATAACCGTCAATCACGTCTTTTCAACTGACGCACGTAATCCTTGTTTTCCGGGAATTCGTCATCATTTGCCATGAATGCAGTTGTGCGTCTCGAGGAGTTACACCTTTTCAGTTCATGCCTTTTCAAATTTCAAATCCCACGTCCCTTTTCACTTTTCATTTTTCACTTTCTTGAAACTTTTGTTCTGAAAACTTTTGACCGCAACTCTCACTTTCTCTTCTTTAAACTCCGGTGAACCTTCCTTACTCCGGCCGTCGTCATTGCGCGGTGCTCCCCCATTGCCGACGTTCTCCTTTCTCTAATCCACAGTTCTTCCCCTGGTTAGTTCTTCCTCTTTCTTGAGACTCTTCGTTTACTTCTTTTTTCTTTGACTCTGTTCATCTTCTTTTTTCTTTTGACTCTGTTCATCTTCTTTTTTCTTTGAGTTTGTTCATCTTCTTTTTTCTTTTTATGAAACTGCCTCGCATGTCGTTGCCAAACGCTAGCTTTTCTTCCCTAGAACTTTCTTCGCCCTCTACGGAGGAGGAAGTTGTTGCTCACACCATAATTGAAATTCACTCCTCGCCTTCTACCCACGACGATTCCGATCCCGCCGGCTCTGTAGATTCAATTCTCTCCTCTAATGGAGAGTTGTCTTCACCTGAATGGCGCTCAAACGCGCATGTAGTTGAAGATAAGTGTCTCTTGCGTTCTATCTGGAGCAGCGTTGGGAGCATTAATTCGCTTCGAATATCTGCCCAAGGGTTCACGAAGATAAACCCCGCCACCTCCAATAATGAAGACCTTCAGTTGAATGTTCTTCCATGTGGCGAGGATGACTGTGTTCTTTTGCGCAAAGAGCCAGCCGATGAATCGCCTGATTTCTTTTTTGTTTATGGTTATTTCTTCTTAGACTTGAATATCAAACTTTCCTTCTCACCCTTTATATGTCACGTTCTTTCTTTTCTGAATGTGGCGCCTTGTCAACTCCAACCCAACGCCTGGGGTTTTATCCGCTGCTTTGAAATTCTTTGTGAACACTTGAGTTTCACTCCGACCTACCCTTTGTTCTTTCTTTTCTATAAGTCAGTCACCACTAAACCTACTTCTGTGAAATGGGTTCCCCTTTTAGCCCGTAAGAACATGAGCTGGTTCACCGCCCTTAAAAGCCATTACAAAGTATGGCAGAAAAAATATTTCAAAGTTATGGAGTCGCCCGAAATAAAGAACTTGTTCCGAGATTCCGACAATAACCCCCTCTTCCCTTTTTACTGGACAAAAAACCCTCGCCGAAAAATATCCGTTTCATACGACGCCTTGGATGAATCTGAGCAAGGCATCGCCGATTACCTTCGCACACTACCAGTAATCTCTGGTCATGACTTGATTGAGGCGTCGAAATCCGGCACTTTAAATCAATTTTTTAGTAAGTTTATAAAATTTGTACAACTTGTTTTTCTTTTTGTCCATGTATCTCGCCTAATTGGTGCTTTCCATGCAACTACGATGGGAAAAAGCAAGGTTGACGCGAACCCAATCAAGATGAAAGAATACCTCGCCCAGTCTACTGCGGCGGCGAAGAAGAAGGCCGCCAAAGCTGAGCAAAAGAAGAAGAATGACGGTGCTTCGGGTTCTGACAACGTCAGGGACCCAAAGCGCCAAAGGACTTCAGGCGCCGCTGGCGGCAAACCTCTTCATCAATCCACTCTCGATCCAGCCGGTTTAGCTTCTAAAGGTCATCCGGCGGAGAAAAAGAAGGGAAACGACAACGTCCCGCCGCCCCACCAAGACTCAAGCATTATCAACCGCCCGCCAACTCCGTTTGGCCAAGCTGGCCCTAGCTCAGCCATTGGCGACGAGGCTCCTCCCCCTTTGCTGAGCTTATCTGACCCCCACTTCAACGGGTTGGACTTTATGACTCGTACCTTTAACAACCGGATCCATAAGGATATTTCCGGTCAGGGACCCTCCAACATTGCTTCTGTGGCGATCCATCACGCCCTTTCTGCCGCCAGCACCGTGGCGGGGATGGCTCAGTGTGTGAAGGAGTTGATTTCAGCCAAGAACCGTTTTGAGAAGAAGGCAGCCGATTACAAGACTGCATATGAGCGAGCTAAGGCTGATGCTGAGACTGCCAACAAAAAGCTGAAATCTGCTGAGGAGAAGTGTGCTAAGTTAACTGATGACTTGGCGGCTTCGGACCTGCTTCTTCAAAAGACCAAGTCTCTGAAAGAAGCCATCAACGACAAACATACTGCTGTTCAGGCCAAGTGTCAAAGGCTGGAAAAGAAGTATGATCGTCTGAATGCTTCTATTTTAGGGCGCGCCTCCCTCCAATTTGCTCAAGGCTTTCTGGCGGCCAAAGAGCAGATAAGTGTGGTTGAGCCAGACTTTGATCTTTCCCGCATTGGCTATTTGAAGGACATTAAGGATGGCCAAGTGGTTGGCGATGATGACGTTAGCCTCGACCTCCTTCCTCAATTCAATGATGAAAGTGAGCCTAAAGAAGAAGAGGAAGATGGCGGAGATAGAAATGACCAAGACAAGGGTGAGGATCAAGGAAAAGAAGACCAGGGAACCAGCGCCAATAACGAGAATCTGCCTTAAATTTGTTGTTTTTTATTTTATGAAGTCAACATTTTGCTCTGGGCATTGCCCCTTTTGTTTATTGTTATTTCAAGTCGTGTATGGGCTTCGCCCCTTTCTTACCTTTAATGAAATCTGTTTTAAGTTTATTTGTTGTTACCTTGGGGTTGTTACCACACTTTGTTGTTATTTAGGTTTACATACCTTAGCCGATTTTTCGACGAGGCTTGGTTTCTAGTGGCCACTAGAATTGCCAAGGCTTGTAATATTTGGTGGCGATACTTTCTTATTCCGAAAGGCTTATTCGCGGTAGTATATACCTTGATACGATTTACCTTGCATAAACTCGTAATATAAGTTAAAAAATAGCAATTCTGTTGAAATGATCTTTTCATTACTTTTTCATACATGGAACAATTGTCCCTTCATTCTTTACACATGCCGTCTCATTAAAAACCTCTCCTAAGAAAGGAAAAAAGAGTGCGGCTTCATTCACCTTTGTTGTTTCTTTTAACTAAAACATTGCTTCAGATGAGAGGCGTTCCATGTTCGTGGAACCTTTTGACCATTAAGTTGCTCCAACTTATAAGCTCCTCCTCCAACATCGCCTATAATCCTGTAATTATGGCCCGCCCCAATTGGGCGAGAGTTTGTTGTGCTTGTCGGGTATTGTATTCTTTCGGAGCACTAAGTCTCCTACCCTCATCTTTCTTGGCACTACTTTCGTTGAGAATTTTCTTGCAACCTTCACTTTTCCCGCCTCATTCCTTATGTGTGCCTCCCGTTGTTCCTCAGGCAACATAATTAGATTTGCTATCAGATTTTCCCCGTTGTCATTCTCATTAAACCGAGCCACTCGCCAACTTTGGTTTTCTATTTCCACTGGGAGCATGGCGTCAGTCCCATAAGTTAAGCGATACGGGGTTTCCTTTGTGCTTGACTGTTCAGTGGTGTTATATGCCAAAAGAACGCCTGGTAGTTCCTCCGCCCAAAGCCCTTTTGCTTCATCCAGCTTCTATTTTAAGCCTTTCAAAATAACTTTGTTAGCTGACTCGGCCTGTCCATTGGTTTGTGGGTGTTCTACTGAGGCAAATCTCATTTCAATTCTCATTTCTGCGCAAAATTCCCGGGTGACACTACTTGTAAATTGGGTCCCATTGTCCATTACCAAAGCCATGGGAACCCCAAATCTGCACACAATTCTTCGCCATAGGAAATTCCTGACCTTGGCTGCCGTGATGGTCGCCACTGCTTCAGCTTCTATCCATTTGGTGAAGTAATCAACCGCCACGATGATGTAATTCATTTGTGCCTTTGCTACTGGGAATGGTCCCAAAATGTCAGTCCCCCACATAGCAAATGGCCAAGGCGCCATCACGGTTGTTAATTCCTCCGGCAGGGCCTTATGCAAGTCAGAAAAGACTTGACATTTTTCACATTTCTTAACATATTCCAGACAGTCCTTCTTCATTGTGGGCCAGTAGAATCCTGCTCTCAAAACCTTTACTGCCAAAGATCGCCCACCAATATGACTGGAGCATACTCCTTCGTGGACTTCCGCCATTATTCCCGGGGCATCCTTGGGGTCAACACACTTCAGCATAGGAGACATAATGCCTCGCCGATACAACTCACCATCCACCAGTGTGTAAAAACTGGCTTCCCTGCGTTTTGCTCTCGTGTTCAAATCATCATCCTTTGGAGGGTTCTCTAGGAAGATCTTGATTGACTCCATCCAAGAAGGTTCGCCCTCACCTGAAGGTATGAAAAACGGTAGAAAGGGGGGGTTTGAATAACGTTTTCAAGATAAAGCTTCCACCTTAAAGATTTTGACAAATCTTTCGAGAACTTAAGTGCTAAAGATAAGAGATAGAAAAGCACACAAGGATTTTATCCTGGTTCACTTGATAAATCACTCAAGCTACTCCAGTCCACCCGTTAAGGTGATTTCTTCCTTCTTAGAATGAAGGCAATCCACTAATCAGGTAAGAGTTACAACTGCACTTGAAACCTACAAGTGACTAACAATTACACTGACTTAGCTCACACTAAGATTCACTCTCTTAGTCTTCTCTAGGATCCGATCAACCTTGATCTCCTAAAGGAACTAAACAAACTGTTTATCAAAGAATTGTTTACAAGAGATTTGCTTCTAAAAAGCTAATAGTAAACTCAATGAATTTCAGATGAAAGAAAGCTTAGAAGAATTTGAATTTGTCTTGCGCGTATGTGAATGCTTCTAGCCGCTTCTTTCAGTCTTCAGCCTCTTTATATACTCCAAGGATTAGGGTTGAGCGTTGCATGGGAAATGCTACCGTTGGAGGGCAGTTCTGGAAAATCCAGCTTCTGCTGTGTCTGAGACTGTTAGGTAGGTCGTCAGGAAGGTACAGTTGCTTTTGTACTTGGATAGCGACTTGACCTTTAAACCTAGGAGACTTCTGATCAGGAGAAAGCTTTATGTTGGAACTTGTAAGCCGGTTGATCAGAGTCAGAGGGAAATCCCAGATCCTCTGACCATTGTTTCTTCTGATTCTGAACTCAGAGGGAAGTACATGGTCTTCAGAGTATCTTGCTTCTGGACATCAGAATTTCACTAATCAGCTTCTGGATCTTCAGAGTCTTCTACACCATCAGAACATCTGAACCTTCAGTGTTTCTTGGTTATCAGACTTTTTGGATCTTCAGAACTTCTAGTGACTGAGTCCACATCAGAGTTTGTATAACTTCAGAACTTCTGAAGTTTTTCCACTGTTCATACTGAACATGGTGAATGCGGAAGCGTTGCTTGGGACACTCTTTAAGCACAGTGCTTCTGATTTGTGTGAGATTGAATAGAGGTCAGAGCCTGTAAATAGCACACTCAGAAAAACACGTTAGAGTACCACAATTGTTCATATCAAAAGGTTAACTTGTAATCATCAAAACATAGAGTTGTACTACTAGATCAAAACTTGATCTTACAATCTCCCCCTTTTTGATGATGACAAAACTAAGATTTTTGATGAACAATTCTTAAACAATAAACTGAATTCACTCTGAGTTTAGGGATATAGAATAAAACTTATCCTGATGTGAATAGTTTATCTTGCTCATTCTGAATTCAAGTCACTGCTTGATTCTGAGCTTAGCTCCCCCTGAATCTAATACTTGATGAAAACGTTAGTAAAGTCTAGATTCTGAGCTAAATGATATAAGAGTTCAGAGTGAAAAACTTATGACATAGATGAAAATAGAGTAATCAGAGCGCATAAGTAATCAGAGTCTTGGGTATCAGAGTCAAACTAAAATCACTTCAGAAGAAGTGAAATGTATTCCTTGTATTCGCCCAGTGACACATATATGGTCATAAAGGTGGAACTCTTAAATTCTCCAAAAGAAAAAAAATAAAATCACACTAACACATCTTACACATCAAAAACTGGGTGTACTCCCCCTTTTTGTCATAAGCAAAAAGCCTGGGGTGTGAAAAACTTAGCTTGAAGTACAAGGTACTCCCCCTTAGAGAAGGTCTAAGTTTGAAGAAAATTAAAACGATGCATGAATCAGAATTAGGCGAAATAAAGAGAAGAGTTAATGCACAAGAGGAACGGTTTACCACCGGCCAAAAGAGTAAAGAGAAGGATCAGTTACCAAGAACTTAACCTCGAGAAACTGTAGGAGCATTAACTTTCAGAGAGAAAGTGAAGCCTATATAAAGCGATGGAGAATGGGGTAAGCTTCACAGCTCGAACAATACCATAAAAAGAGAAATGGCATCAAACATGATTGCACTAGAAGAACTGAGAAAGAGAGCCTTTGAGGAGGACTTGTTCCTTAACATTAGGCATCCAGAGGGTGCAAAGACTATCTCAGAGCTAACACGGACACTGCTGGAGGAGGACCTGCGTCCAGAGTTGAAGAAAGACTTGCGGGAATTTCTTGCCTTCGTGGAGGAAGTGCAAGAACTCAGCCAGCTTGAACTGAAGCTGCTGGAAGAGAAGGAAGGCATAGAAAAGAAGCTCAAGAGTGCAGAAGAAATTCTGGAGAGGGATGAGCAGATTGTCAATCTCAACAACATCCAGTATGCACTGGATCGCCTGGAGAAGGAGAGGTCAGAGCAGCGCCAGGAATGCAGAAGAATGAGGAGGGATCCTCCATTCTAGGATTGTTAGAGAAAAGACAAACATGTATGATGTAAAAGCAGTTTATGATGAATAATAAAAAAATTGCAAACATAATGTCAGATATATATATATATATATATATGCATAGATAATCACAAACGAGCAAAGTAAAGATTAACAAGAAGGAACCAGGGGTTAACGAAATAAAACACAGGTAAAGAAAAAGAAAAAGAATCAAAACGAAGAGATCCTAAAGCTAGGGTTTATCAGATCGACGCAGAAGTTCCATCATCATTTGCTTCATTTCAATCAGCAGAGACTCATGAGTGTCAAGACGTTGTTCCACAATGTCGAGTCTGGACGAGTTTGGCTGTGTAGAACTAGAAGGAACATTCTGAGCAGCGTGAGGAGCTGGAGTGGAAGCAGAAGCAGCAGGAGTAAAAACTACGGGTGCAAGTGCTTGGCATCTAAGAGCTTCAGCCTCAGCTTCAAGTCGTTCTGCCTCTAATCTGGCTTGTTCAGCTTGAGCTGCTGCTTGACGTGCATCTTCTTCTGCTTGTTCTTTCTTTCTTTTGGCTTCTTCAATAGCTTCAAGTAGCTTATGTCTCTGTTCTTGTTCATGAAGAGCCACCCTTCTAGCAAACCTTTGCTTTGCAGCCTCGATCCTCTGACTTCCCTCTGCATTCAGGAGCTGCATCATAACGGGAACTTGAGCCACTAGCCAAGTGCTCAGACTGTTCCACTCTTCAGCCACATATTCAGCATTCTCGCTTAGGTCAGTCTGACCTTGCACATTGCGTAGCATCAATGAAGCTTCATGATGGAAAATATTGATGCACTCAGAGAGAGATGTGGGTCGGAGGTGAGTGTAAGGAATTATGGAGAGGTTGGTTTCAGGAGAGGCTGGGTGATTGCTGCTGTGAGCTTCAGAGGTACCTTGTGGAGAGCCAATGTTAAACATTTGAGCATTTGGTTCAGAGGTTCCACGGTGAGGTTCTGAAGTTTCAACCAGAGGATGGGGTGATCTAACTGAGGAGTGGTTAGACACAGATTGTTCTGGTTCGGGTTCTGGTTGAACTGACTCTTGTTGGATAGGGTCAGGTTGAGCCTGTAGAGCCAAGGGGTCTGCCTCATGTAAGGGATTGGCCAAGATAGGTTCATCTGGGTCAACTAGACGTTCAGGTCTAGGGCCAGGATATCTCCTAGGGCTTGGACAAGTGAGATAATACTCTTCTAAGGTAGACACCTTTTCTTTTCTGACCTCCATGAATTTTCTAATGGATTCAGAGTTGTTGGAGGGAGAAGAGTCAGCAACATTTGTTGGGAAGGATACAGGTGTATAGGCTGTGGAAGAGTCTGTATCAGTGGTTCTGGGAGCCAGACGTTCTGATGCTCTTGGGACAGAGTGATCAGAGGTTCTGGGTCCAGGTTCTGTTTGATTGGGCTCTGGTTGCTCAGGGATGATGGGTTCAGAAGTTAATGGGTTATACTGGATGGTGATGGGTGAGGTTGGTTCATCTGGCCTAGATGGTTGGTTCTGGAGCAAATTCCAGAGAGGTGCTTCAGTTGGAGAAGGTTGGAAAAATGAAGACCTTGGGGAATGTGGTGGAGAGGTGGTTTGTGCAGCTGGTTGGGACTCAGGAATGGGAGTGAGTGGATTTGAAGATTGTTTGAGCATGGCTGAGATGGGGAGTGCATCAAATAAATTCAAATCATCATCAGAAGCAACTGCAGACTTACTTGATTGTGCTGATGATCTTGTCACTCTGGCAGGAGTTTCAATCCTTCTGATCACTTCAGCAGCTGGTTCCACCCGGGTAGGTTTCACCACTATTCTGACCTGCTTCTTCTTCTTCTTGGGAGAAGGAGGACCATCCTCATTATCACCATCATCATCATCATCTGGTTTGCTGGTTTCATCATGTTTTCTCTTGGATTGACCAGACTTCTTCCCTTTGGTCAGAGGGACATCTGATTCCTCAGAGGATTCTTCGAGGATCATCTTCCTCTGAACCTTCTTCTTGAGAGGAGAATCAAGCTCTGGTGCAGGAGGCAGCATTCTGTAGAACTCATCAACAAAACACCTGATTGCTTCAGGGTTGTCTGCCTGGGTCCACACAGGAAAGTCATTCAGAGGGACTCTCCTTTTTCGGATTTCAGAGGATGTGTCTTCATGGGCAGGAGCAATCTTCTTCTGGACCAGACCCATTTTCTTCAGAGAATTTGCAGTGAAGACATCACTGACAATGGTGGTCAAATCCTCTACGCATCCAGCATTGATTAGATCTTGAATAAGGCCACTCTCAATGAAGAGATCAGACAACAATCTCCCAAAAGGGATATACTTGATTGCGGACTTGATGGAGGCAGTAGTCCTTGACTTCCGGATACATTCCTTCAGGTATGAGAACAGGAAGAAAGGGAGGCAGAGTTTCCTCTTGTCTTGGATGAAGACAAGCATTGCCTTCTGGCAGAAATTGATGTAATCTGGGGAACTGCCCTTTGGTCTTTGGTTGATGCAGTTCAGCAGAATCTTGTGCCAGATCCTGAGCTTGGGATGAAGGTCCATCACTTTGTAATTAGTCTTGCCCGGTTTGTAATTGGTGTACAGGGCCTTGTTGGTCTCATCCTTCGTCTTGGGTTTCAGCTTCGATTCAGTGAATTGGAAACGATACCCACGAGCAGTTTCTGCACCCAGCAGATTCATGAAAGACTTCTCTGTAATTATAATCTTTCTTCCAAGAATGTGAGAGACTACCTGAGTATCATCGCAGTCGGCGTGCTTCCAGAATTCCTTGATCAGTTTGTCATACACCGGTCCTCGAAGCCTGTTGAAGTAATTTTCCCAACCTTGAGCTTGAACTTCAGGACGAAGATCATACCCATTTGTAGCAAGGTTGTCGAGGTCGAATCTCCATTCTGCCAGTACTTGAAGTTCCTCAGGAGCATATACGCAGTGAACGGCACAACCCCGTTCTGCAATCGGAATGATCTGTTCTTGAGCTTGACCTTGATCTTGATTCGGATTCTCAGGACTCCTTTGACCTGTTGCTAGACCCACTACCATATGAGGGAACTGGGCTGCATCTGCAGTATCTCTTCTGGTTTGTCTCACCATTGTTGGAACGGTTGAAGGTTTTGGGTAGAAGATGAAGGTTGAAAGATGAAGAGAGAGCGAGAGAGAAGTCGAGAGTAAGCGGTTTTTTTAAAAAAAACAAGAGAGAGAGTAAAAACCGAAAGTGAAGGAGATCGTGGGTTTTGACAAATAACCGTTGTTGATTCAAAAAGCAATTTAAAATCAACGGTTGAAAATTAAAGATAGATGGTAACAGTAAATACACATATCACACACAGGAGAGAAGCACATCTACACGCAACATGACAGACTGTCACACGGGCACAAGGAACTATGCATCAGAAATACTGACACACGTGTTGCTGTCTCAGCTTCAGAGTCAGTACCAATGGGTACACACACTCTGATTGAGTTACCTTCTGGACTAGACATCTTCTGATCAAGAAGTATCATAGTCAGAGGTTCTGATCCATCTTCACTCTGGACAAAAGTCCATGTTCAGATTTTTCAGAATAAAATTAAATCTATCCTCTGCTAAGGGCTTTGGAAAGATATCTGCCCATTGATGGTCAGTATCAACAAACTTCAGAAGAAGTACGCCCTTCTGTACATAATCTCTAATAAAGTGATACTTTACCTCAATGTGCTTTGCCCTTGAATGCAAGATAGGATTCTTACTCAATGAGATTGCAGCAGTGTTATCACAATAGATTGGGATATTGCTCTCAAGGATCTGATAATCCTCCAGCTGATGTTTCATCCAGAGCATCTGAGTGCTGCAAATTGCTGCTGAGATATATTCTGCCTCTGCAGTGGATAGTGCAATGGTTGATTGCCTCTTGCTTGCCCATGAGACTAAATTGCTTCCCAGAAATTGACAGTTTCCAGAAGTGCTTTTTCTCTCTGTTCTATCTCCAGCATAATCAGCATCACAATAACCTGAAAGCTTATACTCTGATGTTTTCTTATACATCAAGCCAAGGTTAGTGGTGCCTTTCAGATACCTTAGGATCCTCTTAACAGCAGTTAAGTGGGTTTCCCTTGGATCTGATTGGAAACGAGCACATAAGTGAACACTAAATAATATATCAGGCCTAGATGCAGTTAAGTATAGAAGAGATCCTATCATACCGCGATAGAGCTTCTGACATACTTTACCACTAGTATCTTCTTTCTCCAGAATGCATGTAGGATGCATTGGAGTCTTGGCTACTGTAGATTCCAGCATATTGAACTTCTTCAGAAGTTCTTTAGTGTACTTGCTCTGATGAATATATGTTCCTTCTGGTGTTTGATCAACTTGTATACCCAGAAAGTACTTGAGTTCTCCCATCATACTCATCTCAAATTCAGCCTGCATCATCTCAGAAAATTCTTTGCATAGAGATTGATTAGCAGAACCAAATATAATATCATCAACATAAATTTGCACAATTAAGATATCATCTTTATAAGTCTTGCAAAAAAGAGTTGTATCTACTTTACCCCTTACAAACTCATTCTCCAGAAGGAATGAGCTGAGTCTCTCATACCATGCTCTGGGAGCTTGCTTCAGACCATAGAGTGACTTCTTCAATTTGAACACATGGTCTGGCTTCTTCTCATCTTCAAAACCTGGGGGTTGATGAACATAGACTTCCTCTGAAATATAACCATTTAGGAAGGCACTCTTCACGTCCATCTGATGTAGAACTATGTTGTGATTCACTGAGAAAGAGATCAACAGTCTGATTGCCTCTAGTCTTGCTACTGGAGCAAATGTTTCAGTGTAGTCTATTCCTTCCTGCTGGCTGTAGCCTTGAGCAACTAGCCTTGCCTTGTTTCTGACTACATCTCCTTTCTCATTCAGCTTGTTTCTGAACACCCATTTTGTTCCAATTACATGGACACTCTCAGGCTTCTTCACTAAGCTCCAAACATCGTTCTTGGAGAATTGATTCAATTCTTCTTCCATGGCCAGAATCCAGTCCTTGTCCTGAAGAGCTTCATCTATGGACTTGGGTTCAATTAAGGACACCAATCCTTTCAGACTGAGCAAGGTCTCTTCAGAGGGTCTGAAGGCTGATCTGGTTCGTCTTTGTTGCCCAGAATCAATTCCTTAGGGTGAGCTGCAGTGATTCTGCTCTTCTTCAGAGTTTGTGAGTCAGAGGGACCAGCTTCTTCCTCTGGTTCATCTTCCTCTGGCTCAGCTTCCTCTAGAGCTTTGCCTTTGTCAGAAACATTAATGCTTAAATCTGCAAACTTCTCAACTAGCTTTGACTGGTCAGAGTCAAGCTTATCGTCAAATCTAACATGAATAGATTCTTCAATAGTCTTAGCATCAGTATTATAAAATCTAAAACCTTTAGATCTCTCAGAATAACCAAGTAATAGACATTTAGAAGATTTAACATCAAATTTATGCAATCTATCCTTAGTATTGAGAACATAACAAACACAGCCAAAAGGATGAAAATAAGAAATGTTGGGTTTTATGTTCTTCCACAATTCATAGGGAGTCTTATTCAGAATTTGGTCTCACAGAGATTCTGTTCTGAATGTAACATGTTGTATTTACTGCCTCTGCCCAAAAGTGCTTAGCCATGCCAGTTTCTTGGAGCATGGTTCTAGCCATCTCCTGAAGAGTTCTGTTCTTCCTCTCAACAACACCATTTTGTTGAGGAGTTCTGGGACAAGAGAAATCATGTGCAATTCCATAGGAATCAAACAGACTCTCAAACTTGTCATTCTCAAACTCTCCACCATGGTCACTTCTGACACGCACAATCCTACAAGCCTTCTCGGTTTGCACTTGGGCAATGAAGGTAGAGAACACAGCATGAGACTCATCCTTGCGGGTTAGAAACTTTACCCATGTCCAGCGGCTATAGTCATCAACGATAACCATCCCATATCTCTTGCCACCTATAGACTCAGTTTTCACTGGTCCAAAAAGGTCGATATGCAGAAGTTCCAACGGCCTTGAGGTTGAGACAACATTCTTTGCCTTGAAAGGGACTTTTGTGAATTTGCCTTTCTGACATGCTTCACAAAGAGCGTCTGAAGCGAACTTCAGATTGGGTAAGCCCCTGACAAGGTTTAGCTTGCTCAGCTGAGAAATCTTTCTCATACTGGCATGCCCTAACCGTCTATGCCATACCCACTGCTCTTCATTAACAGACAGAAGGCACTTCACATTCTGAGCCTCCAACTCAGATAATCTGATCTTATAAATGTTGTTCTTCCTCTTGCTGTTAAACAGAACAGAGCTATCGATTTGACTTACAGCCCGGCAGGACTTTTGATTGAATATAACATCATAACCCTTGTCAGCTAATTGACTTATAGACAATATGTTATGTGTTAAGCCGTCTACCAATAACACATTATCAATGCATGGACTACTATCTACACAAATAGTACCAGTACCAACAATTTTACCCTTTTCATTTCCTCCAAAGCCAACTTCGCCTCCAGGCTTAAGTTTTAGCTCTTGGAACATACGCCTTTCTCCCATCATGTGACGCGAGCATCCACTGTCCAGATACCATGATTGGTGTTTCAGTGGAGCTATCAAGGATATCTGCAACATAGATAATCTTGTCCTTAGGTACCCACTTTCTGGGTCCTTTCTTGTTAGTTACCCCAGAGGTTCTGATCACCTTGGGTGTCTCAACATGATATTTTAAAGGAATATTTGCATGATATTTAGACATAGAGAAAGATCCCTTTTTAAGAGGGTTTTTAGCAACTTTAGCAGGTAAAGGATCAGGCAATATGGTACCAGAGGGAACAAAGCATTCATACAAGGATTTAGCTTTAGACACAGAGGGCTCATTTCTAATTGGTTTAGAATAGCCAATGCCATGCATTCCATTTCTGCTTACGCCATAGATCATTGAAGCCATTAAGCTTCTATCCTTGCTTTTAGCTAGGAATCTTTGAAAAGACTTTTCATACTTAGACTCATTTCTACAATCAGAGGCATCACAAGCAACAATTTCTTCTAACTTAGCAATCTGGTTCTTAAGCACAGAGTTAGAATTGATCAAAGCATGATTATCATTTTTCAAATCAGAAATAGTTTTCTCATGTTCAGAAGGAGTCTTGGAAACAGCAGATAAGTCCTTTTTCAGCTTCTTATGCTTAGACAATAAGGAGTTATACTTATCCATGATATCAGACAATGCATGTTTCAGTTCAGAGGTAGAGAAAGAAGCGAATACCTCATTTTCATCGTCTGAGTTAGGATCTCCTTCTGATTCTGAGTCAGAGTCAACAGCTTCCTTTGACTCTGCTTCTTTGTCTTTGACAATAGCCATGAGTCCTTGGACTTCACCATCAGAGTCAACATCCTCTGACTCTGATTCATCAAATGTCACCATCAGACTCTTCTTTGTCTTGAAGTGCTTCTTTGGCTTCTTGTCCTTCTTCAACTTTGGACAGTCACTTTTGTAGTGCCCTGATTCTTTGCACTCAAAGCATGTGACTTCCTTAAGTGAGGACTTCTTCTGACCTGAGGATTCAGACTTTCCTTTTGCCTTTCCAGAGCCTTTGTATTTGCTCTGCCTGTGCTTCCAGATGCGATTGAGTCTCTTGGAGATCAGAGTCAGCTCATCTTCATCAGAATCTTCTGATGCTTCTTCAGATTCCTCTTCTTCAGCTTGAAGAGCTTTTGACTTCTCAGCCTTAGCCTTTTCAGATTTAGATTTCAAGGCTATGTACTTTTTCCTCAGATCTTGCATCTCTGAACGCTTCAGCTCATGGCATTTCAAAATGCTGATGAGTTCTTCTAAACTCATATTCTCAACATCTCTCGTGAGCTCTATTGAAGTCACTAAAGGCATCCAACTTTCAGGAAGACACCTGATGACCCTTATGACATGATCTTTTGTTGTGTAGCTCTTGTTGAGAGGTCGTATGCCAGCTACAAGCAACTGAAATCTGGAGAACATTTCTTCAATGGACTCATTTGGCTCCATGATGAAGGATTCATACTTTTGGATCAAAGACAAACCCTTTGATTCTTTGACTTTCTTGTTTCCTTCATGAGACATCTTCAGAGATTCGAAAATGCCTTTCGCAAACTCACAATCTGTAATCTTCTGGTACTCTTCATAGGAAATAGCACTTAGAAGAATTGCTCTAGCTTTGTGATGTTGTGAGTACAGCTTCTTTTGATCTGCAGTCATCTCTGACCTTGGGATCTTCTTGCCATCTGAATCAACTGGACGCTCGTAGCCATCCACAATAATATCCCAGAGATCTGCATCGAAACCCAGAAAGAAACTTTCCAGTCTATCTTTCCAATATTCGAACCTTTGACCGTCGAACATAGGAGGCTTTGCATTGTAACCATCTCTTTGAGTTTCACTGGTGGTGGCAACCATTGTTTTTCATACCGGCCCGGATCACTGAACACTGTTAGGTGTGGTAATCAGAACTTGCGCTCTGATACCAATTGAAGGTATGAAAAACGGTAGAAAGGGGGGGGGGTTTGAATAACGTTTTCAAGATAAAGCTTCCACCTTAAAGATTTTGACAAATCTTTCGAGAACTTAAGTGCTAAAGATAAGAGATAGAAAAGCACACAAGGATTTTATCCTGGTTCACTTGATAAATCACTCAAGCTACTCCAGTCCACCCGTTAAGGTGATTTCTTCCTTCTTAGAATGAAGGCAATCCACTAATCAGGTAAGAGTTACAACTGCACTTGAAACCTACAAGTGACTAACAATTACACTGACTTAGCTCACACTAAGATTCACTCTCTTAGTCTTCTCTAGGATCCGATCAACCTTGATCTCCTAAAGGAACTAAACAAACTGTTTATCAAAGAATTGTTTACAAGAGATTTGCTTTTAAAAAGCTAATAGTAAACTCAATGAATTTCAGATGAAAGAAAGCTTAGAAGAATTTGAATTTGTCTTGCGCGTATGTGAATGCTTCTAGCCGCTTCTTTCAGTCTTCAGCCTCTTTATATACTCCAAGGATTAGGGTTGAGCGTTGCATGGGAAATGCTACCGTTGGAGGGCAGTTCTGGAAAATCCAGCTTCTGCTGTGTCTGAGACTGTTAGGTAGGTCGTCAGGAAGGTACAGTTGCTTTTGTACTTGGATAGCGACTTGACCTTTAAACCTAGGAGACTTCTGATCAGGAGAAAGCTTTATGTTGGAACTTGTGAAGCCGGTTGATCAGAGTCAGAGGGAAAGCCCAGATCCTCTGACCATTGTTTCTTCTGATTCTGAACTCAGAGGGAAGTACATGGTCTTCAGAGTATCTTGCTTCTAGACATCAGAATTTCACTAATCAGCTTCTGGATCTTCAGAGTCTTCTACACCATCAGAACATCTGAACCTTCAGTGTTTCTTGGTTATCAGACTTTTTGGATCTTCAGAACTTCTAGTGACTGAGTCCACATCAGAGTTTGTATAACTTCAGAACTTCTGAAGTTTTTCCACTGCTCATACTGAACATGGTGAATGCGAAAGCGTTGCTTGGGACACTCTTTAAGCACAGTGCTTCTGATTTGTGTGAGATTGAATAGAGGTCAGAGCCTGTAAATAGCACACTCAGAAAAACACGTTAGAGTACCACAATTGTTCATATCAAAAGGTTAACTTGTAATCATCAAAACATAGAGTTGTACTACTAGATCAAAACTTGATCTTACATCACCTACTGACTTTACCGCTTTCAACTTTAATTCTACCAAATCAATGCTTGGGCGAGGCAGGGTTTCCTGAATGACTGTTTGGTAATTTCCCAATCTCCCCGTGCTTGCCAATTTTGCTAACACATCAGCCATCTCATTTTGTCCGCTCGGGACATGTTCTATTTTAATATCTTTGACCTCCATCATCAATCTGCGCACCACTTCCAAGTATTTAGAAAGTTGCGGATCCTTCACCTGATACTCGCCTGTCACCTGTTTAACCACTAACTGCGAATCTCCTTTGATAAATAACTTCTGGAGCCCCAACTCAATGGCTAGTCTTAAGCCGGCGATCAGAGCCTCATATTCGGATTGATTGTTGCTCGCCTTGAACTCGAATTTTAGAGACTGTTCAATGATCATTTTATCTGGACTTTCAATGGTTATCCCAGCCCCACTTCCAGTGTTGTTGGAGGATCCATCTACAGATAGGACCCATTCTCCTTGAGTCTTCTCGCCTTTCATGGGTGTTAACTCCGCCACGAAGTCGATTAAACTTTGGATTGTGACTTGGCCCCTTGGCTCATATTGTATATCATATTCCGATAATTCAACTGACCAGCTAACCAATCGCCCTGATAAATCAGGCTTCTGAAGTACCTGCCTTAGGGGAACATCAGTTTTAACTTTGACTTGGAAACTTTGGAAATAAGGCCTGAGGCGCCTTGCTGTTTTCAGAATTGCCAAAGCCGCCTTTTCAATTTTTTGGTACCGCAACTCTGCCCCTTGTAAAGTATGGCTCACGAAATATATAACTTTCTGCTTATTTCCTTCTTCCTGAATCAACACTGTACTCACCGCCTTGTTAGTGACTGCTAAATAGAGTATTAAGGGAACGCCGGATGTTGGCTTGGACAGTACTGGCAGCGTTGCCAATGTTTCTTTTAACTTGGTAAAAGCTTGTTCACATTCTTCCGTCCACCGAAACTTTGAATTCTTTTTTAAACATGTGAAGAATGGGGCCGCTTTGTCACCCACCATTGGCAAAAAACGTGATAAGGCGGCCATTCGTCCTGTCAAACGTTGAACCTCCTTTATACTTGTTGGGCTTTTCATCTCCAAGATCGCCCTTCCCTTGTCAGGGTTCACTTCTATTCCTCTTGATGTTAACATAAACCCCAAGAACTTTCCACCCTGGATCCCAAAAGAACACTTCTCAGGATTTAACTTCATTTGATATGTTCTT
Source organism: Lotus japonicus (assembly GCF_012489685.1). Lineage (NCBI taxonomy): Eukaryota > Viridiplantae > Streptophyta > Magnoliopsida > Fabales > Fabaceae > Lotus > Lotus japonicus. The sequence goes on from NW_026645415.1 coordinate 92,502, forward strand.
AATTGAGTAAATGCTTCCATAAGATCACCGCCATGATCACCAGCCTTGGCGGACTTTACAATTATGTCATCTACATATACCTCCATATTCCTGCCTACTTGTCTTGAAAAAAATTTATCCATGAGCCGTTGGTACTAGCTCCTGCGTTCTTTAAACCAAAAGGCATTGTCTTGTAACAATAGTTCGCCTGATTGGTCATAAATGCTGTACTTTCCTCGTCCGAGGGATGCATCATAATTTGATTATAGCCCGAGTAAGCATCCATGAGACTTAAAAGTTCATTCCCGGAAGCTCCATCCACAAGTTTATCAACATTGGGAAGTGGATACGAATCTTTGGGGCACATTTTGTTCAACCTTGTGTAGTCCGTGCACATTCGCCACTTCCCATTGGCTTTTTTGACCATCACAACATTGGCGAGCCATGTTGGGTACTGTACCTCACGGATGAAGCGAGCCTTGATTAGTTTCTCAGTCTCTAATTGTACGGCCTTGTTCTTTTCATCACTCATTCTTCGCCTTGGTTGGATGACTGCGGTCGCCCCTGGTCGTATGTCCAGTTTGTGAGTGATCACATTGGGGTCGATCCCTGGTACATCATTGATGGTCCACGCAAAGAGATCCAAATTATCACCTAGAAGGGTGATTAGTCTTTCCTCTTGCTCTTTTGTTAAACTGCTACCAATCTTTAGAAACTTGTCCTTGACTTGCACCTGCTTGGTTTCTTCCAGTGGTTGTGGGCGAAAATCATCAGCATCATCTCTTGGGTCTAAACTAAATCCTTCTTGTGGGAAGATTTCTGTAATTCGATGACTTTCCTTGGCGGCCTTTCGTCCATAAAGCGCCACGCTTCTTAAATAGCACTCTCTTGCTGCATTCTGGTCTACGCGCAGTATCCCGACCTTCCCATTACAGGCTGGATATTTGACAGCTAGGTGAGCAGTTGAGATGACCACGCAGACCTTGTTGAGGGTGTCTCGCCCCAAGAGTACATTGTAGTTGGCTCTGCACGCCAAGACTAAATACTTTACTTGAAATTTCTTGACAAACTCCCCTTCTCCAAAAGCAGTTGGTATTTCCACGTATCCCCGCACATTGACACGGTCCCCTGTAAATCCTACCAAGGTTCCTTTATATGGCCTCAAATCGGATTCCTTTAACCCCAGGCGGTCAAATGCATCTCCATAAATGATATCCGCCGAAGATCCCTGGTCTAAAAATACTTTCTTCGTCACATAATTGTTAACCCTGATTGTTACCACAATTGGATCGTTGTCATGGGGGATCACATGCGCGAAATCCTGAGGGGTAAATATAATAGGGGAATGATTCACCCAACACTCGCCTTCATTCGCCTCATGTACTGAGTGTACTGCCGCCACATAGCGTTTTCTAGCCTTACTTGAAATTGCACCCCCGCTGAATCCTCCTGCAATAGATGAGCATTCTCCAACAGGATCGCCCAACTCTTCAACTATCTCCTTCCCTTTGCCTTTGTCCCCTTGGGTTATCTTAGCGGCCTCCGGCGTTGTTGTGTCTTTAATAAAATTTGCCAAATGGCCAGCCTTAATCAAGCGATCAATTTCCCGCCTCAAGTTTCAACAATTATCTGTCGTATGCCCCAACGCTTTGTGGTATTCGCACCACCTATTGGTATCCACATTAGCTGGCGGCCGTCGTGGTGGTGGCGGATACTGCACAACGTTTGTCTGCCCAACTGCCCTTAAAATGGTACTTAAGGGTGCATTCAACTTGGTAAGTGGGACTGGCATTGGCGAAGCACCATGCTGACCAGTTGTGGCTGCAGTGGGACCTTGGTAATTTCTGTGCCATGTATTTTGAAAGCCAGGTTTGGAGTTTTGATATAGTCCCGGTCTTGGTACACGGGGGGTTTGCGCTACCCTGGTTTCTTTCCCCGCCTTGGGTTTCTCCTGTGAAACACCGCCAGATTGAGACTGCTTGCGTCCTTCCTCTCTTTCTTGTTTCTTCTGATCATCTTGTTCAATCAATATGAATTCCTGAACGCGAGCACGAAGATCCATCATATCTTTCGCCGGCCGCCTTGTTAGGTCTCGATTCAAATCTCCCGCCCGAAGGCCATTTTTGAACGATGCCAAGCATACATCCGGGTTATCCTCCTCCAACTGTACCGCCATCTTGCTGAAGCGTGCCATGTAGGTTTTTAATTTCTCGCCTGGTTGCTGATGTATGCTGATAAGATCAAACGTTGTTGCTTTTGTGGTTTTATTGGCGGAGAATTGAGTCAGAAACTTAGTAGACAGATCAGTGAAATTATCGATGGAAAAAGGCGGTTGTCGGATGAACCACTGCATCGCCATGCCCTTGAACGTGGAAGGCAATAATCGGCATTTTACCGCATCCGTTGCCCCGCCGATCACCATTTTAGTGTTGAAATACCTCAGGTGCTCCATAGGATCAGAGTCGCCCGAAAAGGCGTCTAATGCCATGGTTTGCAGGTGCTTTGGTATGTCCACCTTGGTGATGGCTGGAACAAAAGGTTGAAATTCAACTACGTCCTCCGCCTCCAGACGTTGTCCTTGCTTGAAATCTTGCCTCTGAGTAAGATACTCAACTTGGGCTTGCAACTGCTCGTTTTGGGACTGCACCTTCTGCAAGGTATCTAACATTTGTTGCAAAGCCGCAGGCATGATAGCAGTCACTGCATCCTGCGCTCTCCGTGGAGCAGTGGTTTTAAGGTCTTCTAAGTTCACGTAGTCAGGCGGCGTTGAACGCCGCCGAACGCCTGGATCTGATTTAGCGATCAGATCTGAAGGTCTTCCCGGAGCTACATTCACCAGCGACGCTGGCGACGGCGCCACTGAGTGGACCCCCTCCGAGGAAGCTTCCTGCTCTTGCTCGTCCAATATGGGACGGTTGTTGTTCCATCCGCCGCCGAGGCCGCCGTGTCGACCACCACCGCGCCGCGATGATCACGTCGACCCACGCCGCATGAACGAGTCTCCATGGCTCGTAACTCCTGCCTTCTGTCACCGGAAGATCTAGGTCAGAGCCACAGACGGCGCCAATGTTCTGTACTAGGGAAAGCTTACGTGAGATAATGGCAGAAAGTAAACCCTAGCAGAGCACTCAAAATAGCAAGAATATCATAAAAGGAATATTCTCATTAATGCCGAAAAAGTTAAGTTGTACAAGCTGATGACCTTCCCTTTTATAGAGGGTGAAGTCATGACATGGACTTTTCCTAAATTTGGGCCTGACAATCAGGGCCCAAATCCCTGTACATATAAGACAAATCCAAAGGAATCTTCCAGCTGGCTTGTGGGTCCATCATCTAAGGGAGGGCAAAGAAGCTCGTTGTGTCGTACTTCCCGCCATGGCTGTCTTCAATCGTTTATTGTTCATTTTGGGCGGGCATAATCTTCTTTATGTCCCGCCCAGTCCAAGTTCCAATACCTTACTATTAAAAAATTTTCATTCCTAGCCTTCCAAATGCCATACAATCCCTATAAAAGGAGAACACTATTCTCTTGGTTCACATCTGTCAAACTCACCGCAAGCCAAGACGCCACATTCTGATTAATTGCATTCGAATGAACACCAATAGGGTGGGAAAACCATGCAACCCTGCTCCATGCAGCCTAGAAAAACATGATTCAGAGACTCCACTAACTAATGCTTGTAAAGATTTTTTTGGTAGATTACGAAAACAAAAGACACAAACAAAGCTAAAAACTAGCCTAATTCCCTCAACTGAACAACCTCAGGTGGAGGGTAACTCCAAGAAGTTAGAGACCATCTTCTTTCAACCCCAAGCTTTGCCAAACTATCAGCTACCTTGTTTTTCTCTCGAGTTACATGTTGAAACACAACCACCCACTCTTCCATGAGCAAGCATTTCACCTCCGTGAGTAGAGCACTGCAAGAGTGGAGGTTCAAGGTTCTGTTTGAGTTAGTCAATCAATAACACTTAAGCAATCCGATTCACAGATAATACGTCTGAAGCCCCTTTGCCAGGCTTGCTGCAAGCTGCGAACAACACCTAAAAGCCCAGCCATATAAGCATCTCCATAGCCCTCATAACTCGAGAATCCCCAAAGCCATTTGCCAAGACGGTCCCGGATCACACCACCACAACCGATATGTGTAAGACCCTAAAATAAATAATTAGATTATTGATTTATTTTCGACGTATTAATTATTTTGTGTGTATTATTCTATTTTCAATTTACGTAATTATATTCCCAAGTTAGCTTTTTCCTTTATAAAGAGATGATCTGCGCTAACAGGTCACCTTTCTTATTTACTTATGATAGCATATCACAAAATAATATCTTTTATTCCTTTTTCCCTACAACCACTCATTCAAAATTCAAATTTCACATCACTTCTTCGGGACTTGGGTTTGGGGCCCCCCCTATGGGGCTCCCCGCCCCAGTTAAAGTGGGGAAATTACTGGAAAGCCCCCCTTTAATAGAATACGGAAGACACATTTCCGTATTGAATACGGAAGTCTCATATCCGTATTATATTAGTATGTAAACCGGCAAGGGTTTATTCAAACCCATTTCCGTATTTTTCCCCTTGCTCTTCTCCCCTCTTCAACCTTCGATCTCCGTCGCTCCCCTTGCTTGAACCGTGTACTTGAAAGGTTCCATCATCTCCATCAAAGCTCTTCATCAACCCCATTCTCCCCATTCTCAGAATTGAAACCTAGAGGTAAGTATTTTTGGATTTTCCCCATTTAACTTGAAATTATGTGAATCATTCAACCCTAGGGTAGTCGATTGATGCTTGTGTAGAGGTTTTGTTGGCTGAAATGTCTTGAATGTGGTTTGGGTTTAGGGCCGATTCATCATTGTCGTTAATGGCGTTTCTGGGTAAATACGGATCACCGGTTTCCGTATTGAATATGGAAAACGGTCTTCCGTATTTTGTATGGAACCTGGTTTTCCGTATTCAATACGGAAAACTGTTTTCCGTATTCATCTCAGAACCAAACCCAACCCTTATAATTGATTCTGGGTTCAGAATCAATTATAGAAGGTTTCCAAAGCATTTGTAAGTAGTTTCTAGATGCCATAATTGATTATTAGGAAAATAAAAGTTTATCCAAGCATGCATAATCCACAGAAGATCCGATTATCATCTATGTACTTAAAAAATTCTAGGAATTTTCCATTTGCTTGCATCATGTTTCTGTCTGTGGCTGAAATGGTATATATAGTGAATGTTTGCTCTGAATATATAGTGAGAATGAAGAACAGAAAGAGGTCTCATGCTTCTAGTGAGGATGTCGGGGCTACTGAGGATAGACACCGGCGGTTACATGCTTCTAGCCGGCGCGGCGGTCATGCTGCAACCTCTCAAGCGGTGGAGGCTTCAGCTCCAGTTGTTTCTCCGCCGTCTCCCATGATTGAGTTGCCTCTGGTTGATTATCCGCCGTCTCCCACGGTTGAGATACCTACAGTTGATTCTCCGCCGTCTCCCACGGTTGAGTTACCTCGCGAGGAGTCATCAGGCGGGGAGTCCTCAGGCGAGGAGTCTTCCGGCGAGGAGTCATCCGGCGAGGCCTCATCCGGCGAGGAGTCATCTGACGAGGATAGTATTCCTCCGCCTGATGTTGATGCTGATGTCCTGCCGCCAGAGCAGGGGGCACAGGGTGGCGAGGAGGACCTGATCTAGAGGTTGCCGCCGTTTCCGGGGGGGCCTGTTGAGCTGTCGCTCCTCACCCATTATGCTGATCACAAGGCTCCCTGGGCGTGGCATGCACTCCTACGCACAGACGAGCGGTATGTGGACCGTCGACAGTTGAAGGTGGCCACAACTGGGGGGAAGGTTTGGAACCTTGCTTGTGATGGTGATTCAGACAGTCACAGGCGGGTTCGAGAGTTGATTGAGCAGACGGGTCTTCATCAGTTACCCTATTGCAGCTACCCGGTGACAGATGCAGGCCTTATTTTGGCCCTTGTGGAGCGATGGCATGAGGAGACTAGTAGCTTCCACATGCCGTTCGGGGAGATGACTATCACCTTGGACGACGTGTCGGCTCTTCTCCATCTCCCCATGGGGTCGAGGTTCTATACGCCTGGGAGGGGGGAGAGGGACGAGTGTGCAGCGCTCTGTGCTCAGTTGATGGGAGGATTTGTTGGTATTTATGAGGCTGAGTTTGATACGAATAGGTGCCAGACTATTCGCTTTGGGGTCTTGCAGACCCTGTATGAGGCTGCGTTGGCGGGTATGTCTTAATTATTACTTGATTAAATTGTATCTATTATTATTGTATTGTTATAAACTATTAACTTAATTCATTTCATTGTAGAGCACCGAGATGAGGACACTGCACGGATTTGGCTGGTGAACCAGCTAGGCGCGACGCTCTTTGCTAGCAAGAGCGGAGGCTACCATACGACCGTCTACTGGATAGGGATGTTGGAGGATCTTGGTCGAGTGTGCGAGTACGCGTGGGGCGCGATTGCGCTCGCTACGTTATACGACCAGCTTAGTCGAGCGTCCAGGAGGGGGACGACCCAGATGGGAGGTTTTAGCTCGCTCCTGCTAGGATGGGTCTACGAGTACCTTTCTGACCGCGTCATTATCCGTATGGCGGATCCGGAGTACTCGCAGGACCAGCCTAGGGCGCGGCGGTGGGTTATGTCTCGGGTCGGGCATGCAGGCCTTGATGAGAGGCGAGTCATGCTCGATGAGCTGACGGTGGATGACATTATATGGACCCCATTTGAGGACCATCGGGCTCATCGACCACGGGATCCGAGGGCCATGTATTCTGGCTACATTCGGTCGCCATTTGGCCGTGTTGTTCGACGGCATCTACCAGAGTGGGTTCTGCGCCAGTTTGGCTACATACAGGATGTCCCTCGACACCCCTCTAAGATCCAAACGACTGGGTCCCTTGCTGAGACCGCAGATGCTGCCTATGCTGAGTTTGAGCCGCACCTCCGCCCTCAGGGGATACCTGCTACATATCCGGGAGAGGCTGTGGAGGATTACATGAGGTGGTACAGCGTTGTGTCCCATCGGTTCATCATCCCTGATGATAGGAGGGAGGAGTTCAGTGCGGTGGTAAGTTTGAATTTTATTTTCCATTCAATTGTGATTTTTTGTTCATGATATTTTATTTGTATATAATGTATGTACATTATTTTTGCAGACTGTTATGCGTCGGGCCGTGGACTTGTTGGAGCAGTCACTCGAGGTGCCAGATGCTCCTGCAGTGGGCACGCATTCCCGATCCCTCACTGAGAGGGCGCTGGATCTTATTAGATCCAATGCCTTCATTGGTACCCAGGGGGTAGCCTTTGCTGCTGTCCGAGGAGCTAGAGCTGCGGGAGGCAAAGGTCGTGGAGACAGAGCGCGTGGAGGCAGAGGCCGTGGAGGCAGAGCCCGTGGAGAGGGTGCTCCTGCAGAGGGTGCGCGTGGAGGCAGAGGCCGTGGAGGCAGAGGCCGTGGACCTAGAGGTCGTAGGGGGGCCGGTAGGGGTCGGGGCGAGTGATTGACTGTATATTTGTATATTTTTTGTGTATTTTTTATATTATGACATGTGACTCTTTGTATTATGACTCTCTTTATATTAATCATGCTTTCTATTTCCACTCATTATATGCCGACTCTTATATTGAAAGAAACCCGTATAACTACACCGTAAATAATCAAAGGCAGGATAAGTAACATAAATAATCCATGACAAGCAGTTTAAAGGGTACACGAAATTATTCAGAAGCAACACGAAAACAAAATTAATCCTCAGTGATATCGATGAAGTCGTGGGGTCCGCTATCCTGTGGAAATACTTTGACTATGTTGGGCAACGTTATATTCTGATAACAAACAGATTTACTCGGTGCAAACACAGCAACCTGCAAGTAAATTGCAAATTTAAAAGATTAACGCGTACTTGTTCAAAGGAAGCAAGATTAATGTTTAGGTAATAGACCTTTTGGAGAACAAGAACAGATCCAACAGTTATGGCATTCCTAAATTCGCCGTCGGTGAAGGCCTTGCGATGGACGCTAGCGTCAACGGTGCCCGTAGGGTCCTAAATCAATGCAATCGTGAGAGAAAATGAGGCAAAAAATTTACAGTTAAAGAAGCTGGACAAAAGCGAGAAAATACCTTGAGGGTAACTTTGGCATCTCCGAAACCATTGGGAGTGCATGATTTAATAACAGCAACAACACTCTCTACTTTCTCAACATTCGTTGTGATTGTGCCCAGCGGAGTGGCAGATTCCACCAATTGCAGGGCTGTAAGCCAAGCATTTGAATTGAAATCCGGATCGGTTTCGGTTGATCTGTCTTCGAGCGCACGCCTCACAAATTCTTGGGTAGGAATGAGTAGTGTGTTAGGGTTGGATCTACGGCCATACATGGCAGCCTGGACGGCGCCAGCTGGCCCAGGAATGAGAGGACGAGAGCTGCTAGAAGTGTTGCCTTGACGTTTGCAACGGCGGACTAATGCATCCCAGTCTTGTTCCATTGTATTTTTTTATCTTCGAAAGCAAGACATGAAGAAAAGGATGAAGAAGAATAAAGAACCCAGAGAGATTTATAGCAGAATGGTCAAAAGATTTATGGTGTTTGGTGGATAATACAAGTGTGGTTGGGGTTGGTTGGTGGTAGAGAGTAATGTCAGGTTTCAAGTTCGTCATTTAGTGGATGAAAATGACAAGACTCTGATGATGGGGTGGTTGGAAATGTCAGGACTCTGATGATGGGGTGGTTGGAAATGACAGGACTCTGATGACAGAGTGGTTGGAAATGACAGGACTCTGATGACAGAGTGGTTGTCTATGTTAATTATCCCTGATGTTGTTTCAAAATAATAAGGCCCATCAATATAACAATGACCATCAAATTAATATTATTAAAAGCAAAAAATGAACATCATAAGGGAATGGCTCATCAGATTAATATTACAGAGCGTTTACAAATGAATATTACACAAAGTGCGGTGTCAATCTGAGGTGATGTCTACATAGCTTTGGTGACTAAGAGGAACACCAAAAGTAACAAGCCAAGCTTCGAATTCTGACGTGAACCTGCGTAAACGCGTATCATATGGGGCTTTCCAGCGTACTGATGTGGGATCAACATACCGTTCCCACTGGAGAGCAATTGGCGGCATAGAATATCCAGGAGTTAGATGGAGCTACATTATAGAGAAGAACAATAAAATTAGATAACTTGCAAATACCACAAATTAATTCACCAATTGGATGTTAGTGTACTCAATCAAAAAATACCTGTACAAAGTGGTTTATCACATGACCAACAGCTATAACAGGATGTACATCCGGTGGACCTTCTCCTCTTAGTAGAAGGTATGAACAACAACCCGTAGAGGAGATGGATATGAAAACCACTTGGAACCTGGTTGCTATAAGGTATCCCATCTCTAGCAGTTGCATCCATTTATCCTCGGTAGCCGGATCACCATGAGGAAGAGTGAGTCGGGAATGTAAGGCATTAACCACATGTCTGGACCACATTTCATCATACAATCCTCTATGTCGTTCAAGTTCTTCTATCAACGCTGCCCTAACACATGACCAACTTTCCTCACCTGATGGTAGTCCGAGTAATGCAGCAACGGCTCTATAGCCACAGTTACCATCATCCTCAACATTCTGAACTGTTTGTATATATGGGTGGAAAAAGGATGGAAAATGACCCATGAAATAGCTTGTATCAGACTTCTTCACACGCTTCTTCTTCTTTGGTGGTTGTGAAGCCTTCTTTGCCTCTTTGATCTCCCTATCAACATGTTCAAAACCTGAAAGATCACGAGTCAAGGATCCTATTGCTTTATTCTTGGGTGGTATTCTCTCATTCGCCTTAAGAGTGCGCTTGGACCTTATCTTAACCGCAGGAGTACAAAGTGAACTGCTTTCAGGACAATTGATCGCTTGAAGCTTCCTCCTTACCATACTCTGCCCTCCAGTATCCAAAGAACTGAAATAATGTGACAATGCCTCAACTTCGGGTTGCATATCTCCATGGTTCATGCCGCAAATATGGTTGCTGGTAGTATCTGCAACAGGTTCAGGTACATGCTCCCAACTCAGTCTCTTCCAGAATGGATGAATTGACTCATATGGAATTCTTTCATAACCTGCAAGTTCACAAAAGTGTCACTTTCAATAACAAATAGAATTAATTGACAAGAGAGTGGTTGACCGGTGACCTGCAAGTTCACAACCGCAAGGTAGTCCATGAGTCTCTCTCAACAAGCAATCGCATCCGCCGTAGGACTTCATTCTTATATGTTCAGCGTCAATGAGCTGCAGGCATTTGTTTAACACAAATCCTCTAATATTTGTGTAAAATGGGAACATGAAAATGTGATCAATTCTGTGAATACTGCGCTCAAACGATGCTAATATTTCAGTATGTCGATTACATGTCAAACTATGCGACGCATCCCATGAAGTGGCCAGGTCACCCTTGCAATCCCGTAACATCTTCTTCAAACTGGCATGTGCACCCTCAGCCTTGCAAACAACAAATAGATATCTTATTAACAACAATCTATCAAATGAACAAACAACGCATAAATTAAGCTCATATAATTTTTTTACCTGTTACTTGTTGTTGTTCTAAAATGCATCACATGATTTGTCCATGCCTTGGCGAATTTCTCCTTGTGGACCAACCATGTAGTAGAACAATAGGAGGTAAAGTTGCTGTATTTTGCCTTGCACATATTAAACAATTGCATCCATTTCACTTCAAATTCTTCAACTGTTGCAGCATCCACCACCTCTGCCCTCTTCATCATAACCAATTCAGCAAAATCATCTGTGCCAACATAGAGTTTGCACTTTGCCAAAACACACTTGTTGATGTGCCACAAGCATAATAAATGTGTAGTGTTAGGAAGGCTTTGCTTAGCAGCACTCAATAAGGCAAGATCCCTGTCAGTAACAATCACCTTAGGCAACATGGCTTGATCAGCTAATAGAGACTTCATACACTCCAGTGCCCAAACGTAGTCATCTGTGCCCTCATTAACAATGTAGCAAAAGACTATGGAGTATGTCTTATCTGTGGAAGTCAGTCCAACAATCTCAAGCAAGGGAATTGCATATTTGTTTGTCTTGTATGTGCAATCCATAATCACTACATGTGGGAATGTGTTGAACAGTTTGATAGCATTTGGATGAGCCCAAAATACATCTCTAATGACTTCCGATCCAGGCTCATGTCTTTCAAAGTGGACATACTTGTCACCGTCCAACTTCTTCAACAAGTGTTGCATTTCTGTCAATTCCCCGCGGAGAGATTTTCTTAACCTCTTGCAAACACCATAAATCTGAGATATTGTAGTCAAGTTTGAAGGATTGTTTTCCTTCAAAGTCAACAACATCTTTCTCGGTGGAACCCAACTCCTTGTCATTTTTCCCACTTGCTCCTTCTCTCCGGGTTTTAGACGACCAAAAAAATTGTGCCCAAGTAGTGACCTAGCTGGTTCATGGTTGTGTATACCTTCCATCACCTTTAGCCGCCAATCTCTATCTATGCCGTTTTTCCTAGGTCGTCCTTTTAGTCTAAAAGGACAACCTGTCTTTTGTGATCTCGTCCCTTCAACAAGGTCAGGGTCTCTGTAGGGAACATATTTACCATGCTTCTCGCACCCCAACATGACATAAGCTTTTCTGCTTCCATTCCCACCATAATCTGACTTTGTGATCAACGTAACATATCCATTTTCAATCGCAATTCCATGAACCCAATTGATAAGATCATCACGGGTAGGGAAAATCTGTTATAATAATAAGAATTGATTACAAGGGTGATCAAGACATAATAAGAATTGATATATTACACTCTCAAAACAATGCAAAAATATGTTCAAAGAATACCTGATCAGTTGCAAATAAATGCGAGACATCTATACTTATACACGGGGGCACAAATGCTGGTGGTGGCACCTCTGTAGTGGCCTCTTCAGGTTGACCATTGTGAAATCCAGCTTCAATCAATTGTGACTCACGAAAGAAAAATGAATCTGTCATCCCTGTACATATTAAATATGGAACTTTAGAATCCGTAGTGAATACGGAATTGCAAAATCCGTATTTAATACGGACTATACATGTCCGTATTAAATACGGAAATGTGTATTCCGTATTTTATCACGCTCAGAATTCAAAAACTCATCCTTCTAACTACTCAAACTACTTAATCTAACTACTTAAACTACTTAATCTAACCACTTCCACTACTTCAACATAACAACAAAGAACAAACAACACTTACCTCAAATGCATCCAATGGTGAGGTAGGAGAGGGTGAGAGAGAGGGTGGTGGTGGTGGTAGGAAGAATGAAAGTGAGGTAGGAGAGGGTGAGAGAGAGGGTGGTCTGGAGGCATTGAGGGGGTTAAGGGGGCTGGTGAGAGGTTGGTGACAGAGGAGTAATGGTGGAGGGGTTGGTGGAGGGAGGAGTAATGGTGGAAAAGGTGATGTCTGTCAGAGATAGAATAAGGAAGTTAAACTTCCGTATTCTATTTTAGTGAATACGGAAGTGTTATTTCCGTAGGGCATTTTTGGGTTAAAAAAAATGAGGTGGGGCGCGGAGCCCCATAGGGGGGGCCCCAAACCCAACTCCCCACTTCTTCTCATCCTCACCACACATTCAAATTTTCTCTCACTCTCTCCATGTAGGTCCCACCCCACACCAATCAGAATTCAATACTCTCTCTCTCTCCCCCATTCACTGTAACGCCCCGATTTCTCGTGCGTCACGGAAAACCGGATATCCATTTTCACAAAGAATTTTCGTCGTTCAATTAATTATTCTTAATTAATGACAAACCATTCATTATTACGAAAACCTCGAATGTTAAACCTCCTTTGTACTCCAATTGATCGTAATAAATAAATCATGGGCGAAGAATGAAATGAAACGTGGGTTCTATTAGCTGAAGATAAACTGTTTGAACCGGAAATGAAATAAAATAGCAAAATGAGACACTCGCCCATGCGAGGCCAATTATTCAAAATTAAGGGTACTCAAATATTCCCAACCGTTACAAAACTGAGTTGATAAAAAGTAAATAAAATATCTCGGCACGAAGCTCACTCCGCCCCAAGGATACCCTCAACTCTCTTCTTGGCGTCCCTCCCTTCTGGATTGGCAGGGTCTCCATCAGAACCCTCAAGCCACCCATTCCGCTGCTCCTTGGCCGGCGCTTGAGGCTTGGACACTACTTCTTCAGATGGGTCGAGCTCCATAGAAGAGACCCTCGAACCATCATCCTGGGGAATCTGAAATCGTGGAGGTGCGTAGGGCATACGAATGGTTCCTCCATGTACGCGCTGGACCTCCATCACCCCTCCATACACGTCATAACTCGTCAACTCCGCGCCGCCGACATAAATCCTCCGAATCCCGGACGTGTCGGCCATCCAGGCTCGGTCTTCCTCCTCATTGAGGAGTTTCAGCTCCAGAATGTGGACTGACGACTGTGAAGTCAGCACCATCTACCCGCCCCCAAGTAAACACATAGCAAACAAGCAAGGGTCAGGTCTAAAAGGAAAACAACAAGAACATACAGTACAGTGGATATAAATGAACATCATCCGCTATCGAAATAATTCTCTTTCTCTTTAAAGTTTTAGATGTTAGTTAGTCACCTAACGATTCCTCACTTCGCACAACCCGCCAAACACTTCCATGGCCATCTTCGTGCTTCCGCAGAGGCACGGTAATCACGGTGACCGCAGTCAACCAAACACGTGGAGCCGCAATGATCCACAAAAATCACGGTGACCGCAGTCAACCAAACACGTGGAGCCGCAATGATCCACAAAAATCACGGGTGACCGCAGTCGACCCAAAATCTCCCTCGCGTGCAAGCCCATCGTTCTCATGGTCCATAGTCTACCCGACCTATGTCCGTAAATTAATTAATTTCACTTGCAAGCGAGTCACAACAATATTAGTTCTTTTTCTCTTTGTTCTTAAGGCTCTAAGTCAGTCACCCTAAGTCTTTAGCTTAACCGCACACATTAAATAGCACCATTCACGATAACAAGGGAATTACAGCTAGGTGAGCGACCCTTGTTACCAATAATCACAACTTGAATCGTAGAAAGATCATCAAGTGATGTATCTTAAGACTTGTGCATCAAACGGTAGAAAAGAATTTACCGAACCCCCAAAAGTAGGGTTCGGCCGAACCTAAAGGAAGCCCTTAGGGTTTTCAAAAACATTTCTTTTCCTTCCCTTTGATCACATGTGTCCAAGTACAGCCCAAACAACACATTAGTCATACAAGATTTCAGCTTTCATCATCACACAAACATCAAGTTATGGCAAGTACTTCACTTAGCAAATTTTGCAAGCATGCATACAAATTTTCATGACATCAAGACCTCAACAAGGATTTAAATCCACAATTTCATGCATCATAATTTACCATAAATTGTCCCAACGAGAACTCATACGATATGAACATGAAAACGGAAGAAAAAGTGGTCCAATACCCCTAAATTGGGTTCGGCCAAGCCAAGTTTTAGACCTTAGGGTTTTGCAAATTTTTTTTTTCTTTCTTCCTTTTCATATTCACAAGCATAATATAGTCCCCAAACACCATCATATTCTCCCAGAAATTCCAGAACTCAAGTTTTCACATTGATCATGTTAGGAACACACATTCCATGAACCAAAATTAGCAAGTAAGCATGTGATCGTGTCATAGAAACATTGGACAGTAGAAACATGTCAAACAAGGCTTTGGAAGCATGAATTTCACTGCATAAAACGCAGAAACAAAAACACTCAGCCCTAACCTCATGAAATCGCATAGCAAGAATCACAATTTTTCAAGAAAGCTCATGTTATGACCTTATCCTACCCAAAAGATCCTAAGACCAGCCCTTACCTTGGGTTTTGGTCTGGAAAAAGAGGAGAATAATGAAGGTTGAAATAGCTTTCCTTGCTGTCAAAGTCTCCCTCTCTCCCAAACAGCTCTCTCTCTCGCGCACGGTCCTCTCTCTCTCGCGCACGGTCCGACGGTGGTGGCAAGGCTAGGAGCGGCGGCGGTTCAAGGGTGCAAAGGAAGGCTCTCTCACTCTTTTCTCTCCTGAGTTTTTCACGTAAGAGGTATCCAACTTCTGTTTTCAGAACAGAATGAGAAAAGAATTCTTTTTCCCCCCCTCCAAACCCTAAGCAGCTCGCGCCCCACCCTCCATCACTTGGGCTAGGGTTTTGTTTTTCCACAAGCCCGACCCAAGTCCAACCTTAACCCACCAGTCTAATTACCTAATCAGACCTGAAACTTACTAAAACCTAAGCCCTCAAAGGTAAATTCATAATTAAATACGGACTTAGAAGAAAAACAATGCAATAATTCTGCTGGCACTGTACAGCCGGAACTGCGTTCACTAAAACGGGGATATCTGGAGCTACAGATATCGGATCGACGCGAAACCACTTGGATAATTGTCTAGACTTGAAGGGCTACAACTCTCATGAAGGAAGTTTTCCCAAATGAAGTCGTTAAGACCCTCTCAAAATTCACACAAGTTGACAGTTCTAATCTGCCAGTTATCAAACATAGCCAAAAACTTCAATTTTATTCAAACTTCCACAAAATTTGTTCCAAGTTGAACTTAGGGCCTTACAATACCACCCCCTTAAAATAGTTTCGCCCTCGAAACTTAAGGGTTTACAAATAAATCGGGGTGTGATTCCCGCATCTTATCCTCTAACTCCCAGGTCGCGTCACCAGTCTCTTGGTTCCACACGACCTTCACTAAAGGCACCTCCTTGTTTCTTAAGCGCCTTACACTTCGGTCGACGATCTTGATGGGCGGCACCTCCATTGTCAGATCATCTCTCAGCTGTATGTCGTCTGGCGTAATCACATGCGAATCATCTGCCATGTACTTTCGCAACTGCGACACATGAAGAACGTCATGGATGTTGGATAGAAACGGTGGTAGGGCGATCCTGTACGCCACCGGTCCAACTCGCTCCGTGATCTGGTACGGCCCAATAAACTTCAGAGTAAGCTTCTTGGACTTGATTGCCCTTCCGACACCTGTCATCAGGGTAACCCGCAAGAAGACATGGTCTCCGGCCTGAAATTCCAACTCCTTTCGTCGGTTGTCGGCGTAACTCTTTTGGCGACTCTGCGCGGTTCTCATCTTTTCCTGAATTCTCCTGACTTACTCGGTGGTCTGTTGCACCAAATCCGGGCCAATCACCAAATTTTCTCCATCTTGATGCCAGCATAAGGGCGTACGACACCTCCGACCGTATAAAGCTTCGTAAGGTGCCATGCCGATGCTCGCATGGAAACTATTGTTGTAAGTGAATTCGATCAATGGCAGCATCTCATCCCAACTGCCCTTGTGATCCAACACACAGGCCCGTAGCAAATCTTCCAGCGACTGGATTGTCCTCTCTGTCTGCCCATCGGTTTGGGGATGATAGGCAGAGCTCAACCTCAACTTAGTTCCGAGGGCTTGCTGCAAGGCTCCCCAAAAGTGAGAGGTAAACCTCGGATCTCTGTCTGACACGATGCTGGTCGGTACACCATGTAGACGCACAACCTCAGCCACATAAATCTCCGCCAATTTCTCCACCTTGTACTTCAGGTTGATCGGGATAAAATGAGCGGTCTTTGTCAAACGATCAACAACAACCCAAATTGCATCGAACTTCCTCCGAGTTAAAGGTAACGCCGTCACGAAGTCCATAGAAATACTGTCCCACTTCCACTCTGGGACATCTAGTGGTTGCAGCTTCCCTGCGGGCTTCTGATGCTCTACCTTCGCCTTCTGACATGTCAGGCAAGTAGAAACATACTCAGCAACCTGCTTCTTCATCCCAGGCCACCAGAAGTGAAGTTTCAAGTCCTGATACATCTTGTTCATTCCGGGATGGATACTCAGTCTACTCTTGTGTCCTTCATCCAGGATCAATCTTCTCATCTCTGCATCGTCAGGCACACATATCCGTCCCTTGCATCGCAGAATATTGTCATTCCCAATAGAGAACTCTGGTGCCTTTCCCTGAGTCACACGGTCTCGCCACTCAGCTATCCCTTCATCAGTCTCTTGTCTAGACTTGATCTCTTCCAAAAGTCCACTTGACACCGTCACCATTCCGAAACTCAGCCTTCCTGGTGCAAGCTTAACGTCCAAGCTCAGATCTCGGAAAGCCTCCAACAGTTCTAACTCCTTGACCATCATTGAGGACACATGTATAGCCTTCCGGCTGAGAGCGTCGGCTACGACATTTCTTTTCCTCGGGTGGTACTGTAGAGTGAACTCATAGTCCTAAAGGAATTCCATCCACCTCCGCTGCCTCATGTTCAGATCCTTCTGATCAAATAAGTACTTTAAACTCTTATGATCGCTATAGATCGTGAACGTACTGCCATAGAGATAGTGTCTCCAAATCTTGAGAGCATAAACTATGGCAGCCAACTCCAAGTCATGTGTAGGGTAGTTCTTCTCATGAGTCTTCAATTGCCTTGAAGCATAAGCAATTGCTTTCTTATCTTGCATCATTACACACCCCAAACCATTGTGCGACGCATCACAATACACGTCATAAGGTTCTCCTTCCTTAGGTAAAGCTAGTATGGGTGCGGTGGTCAGCCGCTTCTTCAACTCCTGGAAACTAGCCTCACACTTCTCCGTCCACGCAAACGGTTGATTCTTCTTTGTCAACTGGGTCAACGGCGAAGTCAACTTTGCGTAATCTTTGACGAATCGCCTATAGTAGCCTGCAAGCCCGACAAAACTTCTGATGTCGCTTGCTGTCTTTGGTTGCTCCCATGACAGAATCGTCTCGATCTTGCTAGGGTCAACAGCCACACCCTGACTTGATATGACATGACCTAGGAACTTCACCTCTTCCATCCAGAATTCACACTTCGAGCCGTTAGCATATAGCTCCTTCTCCCGCAATACTCCTAGCACTTGACGCAAATGCTCTTCGTGTTCTTCCTTACTCTTCGAGTAAATCAAAATATCATCAATGAACACGACCACGAACTTGTCCAGGAATGGCCTGAACACTCTGTTCATGTAGTCCATAAACACTGCCGGTGCATTAGTAACCCCAAACGGCATCACAAGATATTCATAATGCCCGTATCGGGTCCTGAATGCGGTCTTCTGGATGTCCGATTCCTTGACTCGGATCTGATGGTATCCCGACTTAAGGTCTACCTTCGAGAAGATCACCGCTCCTTTAAGTTGATCCATCAAGTCGTCTATCCGAGGCATCGGATAACGGTTCTTCACTGTCACCTTATTCAGCTGCCGGTAATCCACACACAATCTGGACTTCCCATCCTTCTTCTTTACCAATAGCACAGGTGCACCCCATGGCGATACGCTAGGTCGAATGAATCCCTTTGAGGAGAGATCATCCAATTGCTTTGCCAACTCTACCAACTCCGCTGGGGCCATACGATAAGGTGCCATCGATATTGGTCCAGTACCGGGCACAATGTCAATAGAGAACTCCGTCTCTCTGACTGGTGGCAAACCGGGTACATCTTCGGGAAACACATCGACATACTCCCGTACCACCAAGATATTGCGCACATCACCATCATGTTTCGCTTCGGCAACGATAGAGTTCACATACGCCGGTGAACCCTTCCCCAAGTTGTACGAGTTTAAGTAATCCGTAACACCGGGATCTGGGAATACTACCGCCTTGTTAGCACAATCTAAGAGCACGTGATATTGCGCTAACCAATACATTCCCAAGATCACATCCAGTTCTTTGAGCCCTAAACAGACGAGGTTCGCAAAGAACTTCCGATCCTCGTAAACCAACGGACATTGCAAGCATGCCGTGTGTGTAACTAGTCGATCAGCGGCAGGGGTTGTCACCACCAGATCGAAGGGTAGGTCAGCAGTCAGTAACCCTAACCTCTCCACACAGTCCTCAGCAATGAATGAGTGCGTGGCACCCGAATCAAATAAAACAATTAGTGATGTCCCAGCAATAAGACACGTACCCTGGATAAGGTCATCAGTAACAGCGGCCTGTTCGCCAGAAATAGCAAAGACACGACCTGGAGCAGATGGTCGTCTCCCTCTGGCGGTATTCAGCACTGGCTCAGCTTTAGCAGCACTCGGGCAATTTCTCTCCACATGTCCTGGTTTTCGGCATCTCCAGCATACAATCTCCTTGCCACATTCATTAGCATAGTGTCCTTTCTCATTGCACTTGTAGCAGGTCACATCTTCCTTTGAAACAGGGGCTGCTCCCCTCACAACATTTGGCACTTGGGCAGCTGGGCGCTGGTAAGGCTTTCTCATTGGCGCCTTGCCCTTATCGAACTTCCCCACTGGTCTCTGTCCATTGAATCTTCCCGGTTGATTCTGTCCCGGGCGTACTGATCCTCCGTTCTCTGGGCGGCCTCTCTGCCTGTTTTCCATAGCCTCGACTTCACGGGCCTTCTCCACTAGCTGTTGGTAGACCCTGATTCCCAAAGGCCTCACAGCCTTCTCAATCTCATTCCTCAACCCTCGCATGAACCTGTTGCATAGGTAAGCCTCATCTACCTGGTTCTGGAAGAATCGAAAGTGTTTGGATAGGGCTTCCAAACGTGCAGCATACTCTCCCACAGAGGTAGGTCCTTGCCTCAAGCTGAGGAACCTGTTCTCCATTTCTTCCCTTGCTGTTTCCGGGAAGTACTTATCCATGAAAGCCTTCCTGAAGGACTCCCAAGTGATGACCTCATGGTTGGCCATCATCAGCTGTCTGGCACTACGCCACCAATACTCAGCATCACCCTTCAGCATAAAAGTGGCCAAGTTGACCTTCTCGGCATCCGGGGTATGGAGTGCCTCAAAGATCTTCTCCATCTCCTGAACCCATAGATCAGCCTTTTCGGGTTCAGCTTCTCCTTGGAACTTGGGCGGTGCGTGCCGGTTGAAGTCTGTTCTCATGCGAATCTGATCTTGAGCCAATTCCCTCTCGGCTCGCTGAGCTCTTCGAGCTTCCTCCTCTGCTCTCCTATTATTCTCTTCTGCCTCTCGCTGAGCCTGGGCTGCAGTCTGGCCAGTAGTAACGGCGACTTGTTGGGCGACGACCTGCGCCAGCTGGGCCATAGCCTGGGCCAACTGAGCGTTAGTGGGGTCCTGTCTTGGAGGCATCCTGCTTGAAATAGAACCACAAGCTAACGTCAGTGCCCACAATATCAATTAACTTTCAACAGTAAAATTAAGCTACCTTACCCCAAGTACCACGGCAATGGTACTAACTTCAGACAATCTCAATCAAACAACCATCTTAGCACACAAGTCTACCCAACCTCACCGCGGAACTTTGAAAGCATCTTTATCAAAACAAAAACATCAACGAGTTCGGAAACTCGTAATCCCAAAACCCTTAGTGCTCTGGTTTCTCAACCGGAGCTCTGATACCACGATGTAACGCCCCGATTTCTCGTGCGTCACGGACAACCGGATATCCATTTTCATAAAGAATTTTCGTCGTTCAATTAATTATTCTTAATTAATGACAAACCATTCATTATTACGAAAACCTCGAATGTTAAACCTCCTTTGTACTCCAATTGATCGTAATAAATAAATCATGGGCGAAGAATGAAATGAAACGTGGGTTCTATTAGCAGAAGATAAACTGTTTGAACCGGAAATGAAATAAAATAGCAAAATGAGACACTCGCCCATGCGAGGCCAATTATTCAAAATTAAGGGTACTCAAATATCCCCAACCGTTACAAAACTGAGTTGATAAAAAGTAAATAAAATATCTCGGCACGAAGCTCACTCCGCCCCAAGGATACCCTCAACTCTCTTCTTGGCGTCCCTCCCTTCTTGATTGGCAGGGTCTCCATCAGAACCCTCAAGCCACCCATTCCGCTGCTCCTTGGCCGGCGCTTGAGGCTTGGACACTACTTCTTCAGATGGGTCGAGCTCCACAGAAGAGACCCTCGAACCATCATCCTGGGGAATCTGAAATCGTGGAGGTGCGTAGGGCATACGAATGGTTCCTCCATGTACGCGCTGGACCTCCATCACCCCTCCATACACGTCATAACTCGTCAACTCCGCGCCGCCGACATAAATCCTCCGAATCCCGGACGTGTCGGCCATCCAGGCTCGGTCTTCCTCCTCATTGAGGAGTTTCAGCTCCAGAATGTGGACTGACGACTGTGAAGTCAGCACCATCTACCCGCCCCCAAGTAAACACATAGCAAACAAGCAAGGGTCAGGTCTAAAAGGAAAACAACAAGAACATACAGTACAGTGGATATAAATGAACATCATCCGCTATCGAAATAATTCTCTTTCTCTTTAAAGTTTTAGATGTTAGTTAGTCACCTAACGATTCCTCACTTCGCACAACCCGCCAAACACTTCCATGGCCATCTTTGTGCTTCCGCAGAGGCACGGTAATCACGGTGACCGCAGTCAACCAAACACGTGGAGCCGCAATGATCCACAAAAATCACGGTGACCGCAGTCAACCAAACACGTGGAGCCGCAATGATCCACAAAAATCACGGGTGACCGCAGTCGACCCAAAATCTCCCTCGCGTGCAAGCCCATCGTTCTCATGGACCATAGTCTACCCGACCTATGTCCGTAAATTAATTAATTTCGCTTGCAAGCGAGTCACAACAATATTAGTTCTTTTTCTCTTTGTTCTTAAGGCTCTAAGTCAGTCACCCTAAGTCTTTAGCTTAACCGCACACATTAAATAGCACCATTCACGATAACAAGTGAATTACAGCTAGGTGAGCGACCCTTGTTACCAATAATCACAACTCATGCACCTTGAATCGTAGAAAGATCATCAAGTGATGTATCTTAAGACTTGTGCATCAAACGGTAGAAAAGAATTTACCGAACCCCCAAAAGTAGGGTTCGGCCGAACCTAAAGGAAGCCCTTAGGGTTTTCAAAAACATTTCTTTTCCTTCCCTTTGATCACATGTGTCCAAGTACAGCCCAAACAACACATTAGTCATACAAGATTTCAGCTTTCATCATCACACAAACATCAAGTTATGGCAGGTACTTCACTTAGCAAATTTTGCAAGCATGCATACAAATTTTCATGACATCAAGACCTCAACAAGGATTTAAATCCACAATTTCATGCATCATAATTTACCATAAATTGTCCCAACGAGAACTCATACGATATGAACATGAAAACGGAAGAAAAAGTGGTCCAATACCCCTAAATTGGGTTCGGCCAAGCCAAGTTTTAGACCTTAGGGTTTTGCAAATTTTTTTTTTCTTTCTTCCTTTTCATATTCACAAGCATAATATAGTCCCCAAACACCATCATATTCTCCCAGAAATTCCAGAACTCAAGTTTTCACATTGATCATGTTAGGAACACACATTCCATGAACCAAAATTAGCAAGTAAGCATGTGATCGTGTCATAGAAACATTGGACAGTAGAAACATGTCAAACAAGGCTTTGGAAGCATGAATTTCACTGCATAAAACGCAGAAACAAAAACACTCAGCCCTAACCTCATGAAATCGCATAGCAAGAATCACAATTTTTCAAGAAAGCTCATGTTATGACCTTATCCTACCCAAAAGATCCTAAGACCAGCCCTTACCTTGGGTTTTGGTCTGGAAAAAGAGGAGAATAATGAAGGTTGAAATAGCTTTCCTTGCTGTCCAAGTCTCCCTCTCTCCTAAACAGCTCTCTCTCTCGTGCACGGCCCTCTCTCTCTCGCGCACGGTCCGACGGTGGTGGCAAGGCTAGGAGCGGCGGCGGTTCAAGGGTGCAAAGGAAGGCTCTCTCACTCTTTTCTCTCCTGAGTTTTTCACGTAAGAGGTATCCAACTTCTGTTTTCAGAACAGAATGAGAAAAGAATTCTTTTTCCCCCCCCTCCAAACCCTAAGCAGCTCGCGCCCCACCCTCCATCACTTGGGCTAGGGTTTTGTTTTTCCACAAGCCCGACCCAAGTCCAACCTTAACCCACCAGTCTAATTACCTAATCAGACCTGAAACTTACTAAAACCTAAGCCCTCAAAGGTAAATTCATAATTAAATACGGACTTAGAAGAAAAACAATGCAATAATTCTGCTGGCACTGTACAGCCGGAACTGCGTTCACTAAAACGGGGATATCTGGAGCTACAGATATCGGATCGACGCGAAACCACTTGGAGTATTTTCTAGACTTGAAGGGCTACAACTCTCATGAAGGAAGTTTTCCCAAAGGAAGTCGTTAAGACCCTCTAAAAATTCACACAAGTTGACAGTTCTAATCTGCCAGTTATCAAACATAGCCAAAAACTTCAATTTTATTCAAACTTCCACAAAATTTGTTCCAAGTTGAACTTAGGGCCTTACAATACCACCCCCCTTAAAATAGTTTCGCCCTCGAAACTTAAGGGTTTACAAATAAATCGGGGTGTGATTCCCGCATCTTATCCTCTAACTCCCAGGTCGCGTCACCAGTCTCTTGGTTCCACACGACCTTCACTAAAGGCACCTCCTTGTTTCTTAAGCGCCTTACACTTCGGTCGACGATCTTGATGGGCGGCACCTCCATTGTCAGATCATCTCTCAGCTGTATGTCGTCTGGCGTAATCACATGCGAATCATCTGCCATGTACTTTCGCAACTGCGACACATGAAGAACGTCATGGATGTTGGATAGAAACGGTGGTAGGGCGATCCTGTACGCCACCGGTCCAACTCGCTCCGTGATCTGGTACGGCCCAATAAACTTCGGAGTAAGCTTCTTGGACTTGATTGCCCTTCCGACACCTGTCATCGGGGTAACCCGCAAGAAGACATGGTCTCCGGCCTGAAATTCCAACTCCTTTCGTCGGTTGTCGGCGTAACTCTTTTGGCGACTCTGCGCGGTTCTCATCTTTTCCTGAATTCTCCTGACTTCCTCGGTGGTCTGTTGCACCAAATCCGGGCCAATCACCAAATTTTCTCCATCTTGATGCCAGCATAAGGGCGTACGACACCTCCGACCGTATAAAGCTTCGTAAGGTGCCATGCCGATGCTCGCATGGAAACTATTGTTGTAAGTGAATTCGATCAATGGCAGCATCTCATCCCAACTGCCCGTGTGATCCAACACACAGGCCCGTAGCAAATCTTCCAGCGACTGGATTGTCCTCTCTGTCTGCCCATCGGTTTGGGGATGATAGGCAAAGCTCAACCTCAACTTAGTTCCGAGGGCCTGCTGCAAGGCTCCCCAAAAGTGAGAGGTAAACCTCGGATCTCTGTCTGACACGATGCTGGTCGGTACACCATGTAGACGCACAACCTCAGCCACATAAATCTCCGCCAATTTCTCCACCTTGTACTTCAGGTTGATCGGGATAAAATGAGCGGTCTTTGTCAAACGATCAACAACAACCCAAATTGCATCGAACTTCCTCCGAGTTAAAGGTAACGCCGTCACGAAGTCCATAGAAATACTGTCCCACTTCCACTCTGGGACATCTAGTGGTTGCAGCTTCCCGGCGGGCTTCTGATGCTCTACCTTCGACTTCTGACATGTCAGGCAAGTAGAAACATACTCAGCAACCTGCTTCTTCATCCCAGGCCACCAGAAGTGAAGTTTCAAGTCCTGATACATCTTGTTCATTCCGGGATGGATACTCAGTCTACTCTTGTGTCCTTCATCCAGGATCAATCTTCTCATCTCTGCATCGTCAGGCACACATATCCGTCCCTTGCATCACAGAATATTGTCATTCCCAATAGAGAACTCTGGTGCCTTTCCCTGAGTCACACGGTCTCGCCACTCAGCTATCCCTTCATCAGTCTCTTGTCGAGACTTGATCTCTTCCAAAAGTCCACTTGACACCGTCACCATTCCGAAACTCAGCCTTCCTGGTGCAAGCTTAACGTCCAAGCTCAGATCTCGGAAAGCCTCCAACAGTTCTAACTCCTTGACCATCATTGAGGACACATGTATAGCCTTCCGGCTGAGAGCGTCGGCTACGACATTGCTTTTCCCCGGGTGGTACTGTAGAGTGAACTCATAGTCCTGAAGGAATTCCATCCACCTCCGCTGCCTCATGTTCAGATCCTTCTGATCAAATAAGTACTTTAAACTCTTATGATCGCTATAGATCGTGAACGTACTGCCATAGAGATAGTGTCTCCAAATCTTGAGAGCATAAACTATGGCAGCCAACTCCAAGTCATGTGTAGGGTAGTTCTTCTCATGAGTCTTCAATTGCCTTGAAGCATAAGCAATTGCTTTCTTATCTTGCATCATTACACACCCCAAACCATTGTGCGACGCATCACAATACACGTCATAAGGTTCTCCTTCCTTAGGTAAAGCTAGTATGGGTGCGGTGGTCAGCCGCTTCTTCAACTCCTGGAAACTAGCCTCACACTTCTCCGTCCACGCAAACGGTTGATTCTTCTTTGTCAACTGGGTCAACGGCGAAGTCAACTTTGCGTAATCTTTGACGAATCGCCTATAGTAGCCTGCAAGCCCGACAAAACTTCTGATGTCGCTTGCTGTCTTTGGTTGCTCCCATGACAGAATCGTCTCGATCTTGCTAGGGTCAACAGCCACACCCTGACTTGATATGACATGACCTAGGAACTTCACCTCTTCCATCCAGAATTCACACTTCGAGCCGTTAGCATATAGCTCCCTCTCCCGCAATACTCCTAGCACTTGACGCAAATGCTCTTCGTGTTCTTCCTTACTCTTCGAGTAAATCAAAATATCATCAATGAACACGACCACGAACTTGTCCAGGAATGGCCTGAACACTCTGTTCATGTAGTCCATAAACACTGCGGGTGCATTAGTAACCCCAAACGGCATCACAAGATATTCATAATGCCCGTATCGGGTCCTGAATGCGGTCTTCTGGATGTCCGATTCCTTGACTCGGATCTGATGGTATCCCGACTTAAGGTCTACCTTCGAGAAGATCACCGCTCCTCTAAGTTGATCCATCAAGTCGTCTATCCGAGGCATCGGATAACGGTTCTTCACTGTCACCTTATTCAGCTGTCGGTAATCCACACACAATCTGGACTTCCCATCCTTCTTCTTTACCAATAGCACAGGTGCACCCCATGGCGATACGCTAGGTCGAATGAATCCCTTTGAGGAGAGATCATCCAATTGCTTTGCCAACTCTACCAACTCCGCTGGGGCCATACGATAAGGTGCCATCGATATTGGTCCAGTACCGGGCACAATGTCAATAGAGAACTCCGTCTCTCTGACCGGTGGCAAACCGGGTACATCTTCGGGAAACACATCGACATACTCCTGTACCACCAAGATATTGCGCACATCACCATCATGTTTCGCTTCGGCAACGATAGAGTTCACACACGCCGGTGAACCCTTCCCCAAGTTGTACGAGTTTAAGTAATCCGTAACACCGGGATCTGGGAATACTACCGCCTTGTTAGCACAATCTAAGAGCACGTGATATTGCGCTAACCAATCCATTCCCAAGATCACATCCAGTTCTTTGAGCCCTAAACAGACGAGGTTCGCAAAGAACTTCTGATCCTCGTAAACCAACGGACATTGCAAGCATGCCGTGCGTGTAACTAGTCGATCAGCGGCAGGGGTTGTCACCACCAGATCGAAGGGTAGGTCAGCAGTCAGTAACCCTAACCTCTCCACACAGTCCTCAGCAATGAATGAGTGCGTGGCACCCGAATCAAATAAAACCATTAGTGATGTCCCAGCAATAAGACACGTACCCTGGATAAGGTCATCAGTAACAGCGGCCTGTTCGCCAGAAATAGCAAAGACACGACCTGGAGCAGATGGTCGTCTCCCTCTGGCGGTATTCAGCACTGGCTCAGCTTTAGCAGCACTCGGGCAATTTCTCTCCACATGTCTGGTTTTCGGCATCTCCAGCATACAATCTCCTTGCCACATTCATTAGCATAGTGTCCTTTCTCATTGCACTTGTAGCAGGTCACATCTTCCTTTGAAACAGGGGCTGCTCCCCTCACAACATTTGGCACTTGGGCAGCTGGGCGCTGGTAAGGCTTTCTCATTGGCGCCTTGCCCTTATCGAACTTCCCCACTGGTCTCTGTCCATTGAATCTTCCCGGTTGATTCTGTCCCGGGCGTACTGATCCTCCGTTCTCTGGGCGGCCTCTCTGCCTGTTTTCCATAGCCTCGACTTCACGGGCCTTCTCCACTAGCTGTTGGTAGACCCTGATTCCCAAAGGCCTCACAGCCTTCTCAATCTCATTCCTCAACCCTCGCATGAACCTGTTGCATAGGTAAGCCTCATCTACCTGGTTCTGGAAGAATCGAAAGTGTTTGGATAGGGCTTCCAAACGTGCAGCATACTCTCCCACAGAGGTAGGTCCTTGCCTCAAGCTGAGGAACTGTTCTCCATTTCTTCCCTTGCTGTTTCCGGGAAGTACTTATCCATGAAAGCCTTTCTGAAGGACTCCCAAGTGATGACCTCATGGTGGCCATCATCAGCTGTCTGGCACTACGCCACCAATACTCAGCATCACCCTTCAGCATAAAAGTGGCCAAGTTGACCTTCTCGGCATCCGGGGTATGGAGTGCCTCAAAGATCTTCTCCATCTCCTGAACCCATAGATCAGCCTTTTCGGGTTCAGCTTCTCCTTGGAACTTGGGCGGTGCGTGCCGGTTGAAGTCTGTTCTCATGCGAATCTGATCTTGAGCCAATTCCCTCTCGGCTCGCTGAGCTCTTCGAGCTTCCTCCTCTGCTCTCCTATTATTCTCTTCTGCCTCTCGCTGAGCCTGGGCTGCAGTCTGGGCAGTAGTAACGACGACTTGCTGGGCGACGACCTGCGCCAGCTGGGCCATAGCCTGGGCCAACTGAGCGTTAGTGGGGTCCTGTCTGGAGGCATCCTGCTTGAAATAGAACCACAAGCTAACGTCAGTGCCCACAATATCAATTAACTTTCAACAGTAAAATTAAGCTACCTTACCCCAAGTACCACGACAATGGTACTAACTTCAGACAATCTCAATCAAACAACCATCTTAGCACACAAGTCTACCCAACCTCACCGCGGAACTTTGAAAGCATCTTTATCAAAACAAAAACATCAACGAGTTCGGAAACTCGTAATCCCAAAACCCTTAGTGCTCTGGTTTCTCAACGGAGCTCTGATACCACGATGTAACGCCCCGATTTCTCGTGCGTCACGGAAAAACGGATATCCATTTTCACAAAGAATTTTCGTCGTTCAATTAATTATTCTTAATTAATGACAAACCATTCATTATTACGAAAACCTCGAATGTTAAACCTCCTTTGTACTCCAATTGATCGTAATAAATAAATCATGGGCGAAGAATGAAATGAACGTGGGTATTAGCAGAAGATAAACTGTTTGAACCGGAAATGAAATAAAATAGCAAAATGAGACACTCGCCCATGCGAGGCCAATTATTCAAAATTAAGGGTACTCAAAATATCCCCAACCGTTACAAAACTGAGTTGATAAAAAGTAAATAAAATATCTCGGCACGAAGCTCACTCCGCCCCAAGGATACCCTCAACTCTCTTCTTGGCGTCCCTCCCTTCTGGATTGCAGGGTCTCCATCAGAACCCTCAAGCCACCCATTCCGCTGCTCCTTGGCCGGCGCTTGAGGCTTGGACACTACTTCTTCAGATGGGTCGAGCTCCACAGAAGAGACCCTCGAACCATCATCCTGGGGAATCTGAAATCGTGGAGGTGCGTAGGGCATACGAATGGTTCCTCCATGTACGCGCTGGACCTCCATCACCCCACCCTCCATACACGTCATAACTCGTCAACTCCGTGCCGCCGACATAAATCCTCCGAATCCCGGACGTGTCGGCCATCCAGGCTCGGTCTTCCTCCTCATTGAGGAGTTTCAGCTCCAGAATGTGGACTGACGACTGTGAAGTCAGCACCATCTACCCGCCCCCAAGTAAACACATAGCAAACAAGCAAGGGTCAGGTCTAAAAGGAAAACAACAAGAACATACAGTACAGTGGATATAAATGAACATCATCCGCTATCGAAATAATTCTCTTTCTCTTTAAAGTTTTAGATGTTAGTTAGTCACCTAACGATTCCTCACTTCGCACAACCCGCCAAACACTTCCATGGCCATCTTCGTGCTTCCGCAGAGGCACGGTAATCACGGTGACCGCAGTCAACCAAACACGTGGAGCCGCAATGATCTACAAAAATCACGGTGACCGCAGTCAACCAAACACGTGGAGCCGCAATGATCCACAAAAAATCACGGGTGACCGCAGTCGACCCAAAATCTCCCTCGCGTGCAAGCCCATCGTTCTCATGGACCATAGT